>NC_057812.1:581716331-581815433 GCF_018294505.1 Triticum aestivum
AACATGGGTATCCAGATCCCGCTGTTGGTTATTGATCAGAGAGGCGTCTCGGTCATGTCTGCGTGTCTCCCAAACCCGTAGGGTCTACACACTTAAGGTTCGGTGACGCTAGGGTTGTAGAGATATTAGTATGCAGTAACCTGAAAGTTGTTCGGAGTCCCGGATGAGATCCCGGACGTCACGAGGAGTTCCGGAATGGTCCGGAGGTAAAGATTTATATATAGGAAGTCCAGTTTCGGCCAGCGGGAAGGTTTCGGGGGTTACCGGTATTGTACCGGGACCACCGGAAGGGTCCCGGGGGTCCACCAGATGGGCCACCTATCCCGGAGGGCCCCATGGGATGAAGTGGCGTGGGAACCAGCCCCTGATGGGCTGGTGCGCCCCACCCAAGGGCCCAAGGCGCCTAGGGTTGGAAACCCTATGGGGCCGTTGCCCCCCGAGGGGGCATGCGCCCCCTGGTTGGAAACCCTAAGGGGGCCGTTGCCCCCAGGGGCCGCCGCCCCCCCTTTTAGATGGGATCTCCAAGGGGGAATGCGCCCCCCTAGCCCCTATATATAGTGGAAGGGAGGGAGGGCAGCCATACCTTGCTCTTGGCGCCTCCCTCTCCCTCCGTAACACCTCTCCTCCCCGCTTGTGCTTGGCGAAGCCCTGCTGGGATCCTGCTGCATCCACCACCACGCCGTCGTGCTGCTGGATCTTCATCAACCTCTCCTTCCCCCTTGCTGGATCAAGAAGGAGGAGACGTCTTCCCAACCGTACGTGTGTTGAACGCGGAGGTGCTGTCCGTTCGGCACTTGGTCATCGGTGATTTGAATCACGGCGAGTACGACTCCATCATCCCCGTTCACTTGAACGCTTCCGCTCGCGATTTATAAGGGTATGTGGATGCACTCCTATTCCCCTCGTTGCTAGAATACTCCATAGATTGATCTTGGTGATGCGTAGAATTTTTTTTAATTTCTGCTACGATCCCCAACAGTGGCATCATGAGCTAGGTCTATGCATAGTTACTATGCACGAGTAGAACACAAAGTAGTTGTGGGCGTCGATATTGTCAATTTGCTTGCCGTTACTAGTACTATATTGATTCGGCGGCATCGTGGGATGAAGCAGCCCGGACCAACCTTACACGTACGCTTACGTGAGACCGGTTCCACCGACTGACATGCACTAGTTGCATAAGGTGGCTGGCGGGTGTCTGTCTCTCCCACTTTAGTCGGATTGGATTCGATGAACAGGGTCCTTATGAAGGGTAAATAGAAATTGGCAATTCACGTTGTGGTTTTGGCGTAGGTAAGAAACGTTCTTGCTAGAAATCTATAGCAGCCACGTAAAAACTTGCAACAACAATTAGAGGACGTCTAACTTGTTTTTGCAGCAAATGTTTTGTGATGTGATATGGCCAAAGGTTGTGATGAATGATGAATGATATATGTGATATATGAGATTGATCATGTTCTTGTAATAGGAATCACGACTTGCATGTCGATGAGTATGACAACCGGCAGGAGCCATAGGAGTTGTCTTTATTTATTTATGACCTGCGTGTCAACATAAACGTCATGTAATTACTTTATTTTATTGCTAAAGCATTAGCCATAGTAGTAGAAGTAATAGATGATGAGACAACTTCAAGAAGACACGATGATGGAGATCATGGTGTCATGCCGGTGACAACGATGATCATGGAGCCCCGAAGATGGAGATCAAAGGAGCAAATGATATTGGCCGTATCATGTCACTATTTGATTGCATGTGATGTTTATCATGTTTTACATCTTATTTGCTTAGAACGACGGTAGCTTAAATAAGATGATCCCTCGTAATAATTTCAAGAAAGTGTTCCCCCTAACGATGCACTGTTGCGAAGGTTCGTTGTTTCGAAGCACCACGTGATGATCGGGTGTGATAGATTCCAACGTTCACATACAACGGGTGTAAGACAGATTTACACATGCAAACACTTAGGTTGACTTGACGAGCCTAGCATGTACAGACATGGCCTCGGAACACAGAAGACCGAAAGGTCGAGCATGAGTCGTATAGAAGATACGATCAACATGAACATGTTCACGGATGTTGACTAGTCCGTCTCACGTGATGATCGGACACGGCCTAGTTAACTCGGATCATGTTATACTTAGATGACTGGAGGGATGTCTATCTGAGTGGGAGTTCATTGAATAATTTGATTTAGATGAACTTAATTATCATGAACTTAGTCTAAAATCTTTACAACATGTATTGTAGATCAAATGGCCAACGTTGTCCTCAACTTCAACGCGTTCCTAGAGAAAACCAAGCTAAAAGACGATGGCAGCAACTATACGGACTGGGTCCGGAACCTGACGATCATCCTCATAGCTGCCAAGAAAGATTATATCCTACAAGCACCGCTAGGTGAAGCACCTATTCTCCCTGCAGAACAAGATGTTATGAACGCTTGGCAGACACGTACCGATGATTACTCCCTCGTTCAGTGCGGCATGCTTTACAGCTTAGAACCGGGGCTCCAAAAGCGTTTTGAGAGACACGGAGCATATGAGATGTTCGAAGAGCTGAAAATGGTTTTTCAAGCTCATGCCCGGGTCGAGAGATATGAAGTCTCCGACAAGTTCTTCAGCTGTAAGATGGAGGAAAATAGTTCTGTCAGTGAGCACATACTCACTATGTCAGGGTTACATAACCGCTTGACTCAGCTAGGAGTTAATCTCCCGGATGACGCGGTCATTGACAGAATCCTTCAGTCGCTTCCACCGAGCTACAAGAGCTTTGTGATGAACTTCAATATGCAGGGGATGGAAAAGACCATTCCTGAAGTATTTGCAATGCTGAAATCAGCAGAGGTAGAAGTCAAAAAGGAACATCAAGTGTTGATGGTGAATAAAATCACTAAGTTCAAGAAAGGCAAGGGTAAGAAAAACTTCAAGAAGGACGGCAAGGGAGTTGCCGCGCCCGGCAAGCAAGCTGCCGGGAGAAGCCAAAGAATGGACCCAAGCCCGAGACTGAGTGCTTTTATTGCAAGGAAAGTGGTCACTGGAAGCGGAACTGCCCCAAATACTTAGCGGACAAGAAGGCCGGCAAAACGAAAGGTATATGTGAATACATGTAACTGATGTGTACCTTACCAGTACTCGTAGTAGCTCCTGGGTATTTGATACCGGTGCAGTTGCTCACATTTGTAACTCAAAGCAGGACCTGCGGAATAAGCGGAGACTGGCGAAGGACGAGGTGACGATGCGCGTCGGCAATGGTTCCAAGGTCGATGTGATCGCCGTCGGCACGCTACCTCTACATTTACCTACGGGATTAGTTTTGAACCTCAATAATTGTTATTTAGTGCCAAGTTTGAGCATGAACATTGTATCAGGATCTCGTTTAATACGAGATGGCTACTCATTTAAATCCGAGAATAATGGTTGTTCTATTTATATGAGAGATATGTTTTATGGTCATGCTCCAATGGTGATGGTTTATTCTTAATGAATCTCGAGCGTAATGCTACACATATTCATAGTGTGAGTACCAAAAGATGTAAGGTTGATAATGATAGTCCCACATACTTGTGGCACTGCCGCCTTGGTCACATAGGTGTCAAACGCATGAAGAAGCTCCATGCAGATGGACTTTTAGAGTCTCTTGATTACGAATCATTTGACACATGCGAACCATGCCTCATGGGTAAAATGACCAAGACTCCGTTCTCAGGAACAATGGAGCGAGCAACCAACTTATTGGAAATCATACATACTGATGTGTGTGGTCCAATGAGTGTTGAGGCTCGCGGTGGTTATCGTTATGTTCTCACCCTCACTGATGACTTGAGTAGATATGGGTATGTCTACTTAATGAAACACAAGTCTGAGACCTTTGAAAGGTTCAAGGAATTTCAGAGTAAGGTTGAGAATCAACGTGACAGGAAAATCAAGTTCTTGCGATCAGATCGTGGAGGAGAATACTTGAGTCACGAGTTTGGCACACACTTAAGAAAATGTGGAATAGTTTCACAACTCACGCCGCCTGGAACACCTCAGCGTAATGGTGTGTCCGAACATCGTAATCGCACTCTATTAGATATGGTGCGATCTATGATGTCTCTTACCGATTTACCATTATCTTTTTGGGGCTATGCTTTAGAGACTGCCGCATTCACTTTAAATAGGGCTCCGTCGAAATCCGTTGAGACGACACCGTATGAATTATGGTTTGGGAAGAAACCTAAGCTGTCGTTTCTAAAAGTTTGGGGATGCGATGCTTATGTCAAGAAACTTCAACCTGAAAAGCTCGAACCCAAGTCGGAAAAATGCGTCTTCATAGGATACCCTAAAGAAACTATTGGGTATACCTTCTACCTCAGATCCGAAGGCAAGATCTTTGTTGCCAAGAATGGATCCTTTCTAGAGAAGGAGTTTCTCTCGAAAGAAGTAAGTGGGAGGAAAGTAGAACTTGATGAAGTATTACCTCTTGAACCGGAAAGTGGCGCAACTCAGGAAAATGTTCCTGTGGTGCCTGCACCAATTAGAGAGGAAGTTAATGATGATGATCAAGATACTTCTGATCAAGCTCCTACTGAAATTTGAAGGTCCACAAGGACACGTTCCGCACCAGAATGGTACGGCAACCCTGTCTTGGAAATCATGTTGTTAGACAACGGTGAACCTTCGAACTATGAAGAAGCGATGGCGGGCCCGGATTCCGACAAATGGCTGGAAGCCATGAAATCCGAGATAGGATCCATGTATGAAAACGAAGTATGGACTTTGACTGACTTGCCCGTTGAGCGGCGAGCCATAGAAAATAAATGGATCTTTAAGAAGAAGACAGACGTGGATGGTAATGTGACCATCTATAAAGCTCGGCTTGTCGCTAAGGGTTATCGACAAGTTCAAGGGGTTGACTACGATGAGACTTTCTCACCGGTAGCGAAGCTGAAGTCCGTCCGAATCATGTTAGCAATTGCCGCATTCTATGATTATGAGATATGGCAAATGGACGTCAAAACGGCATTCCTTAATGGTTTCCTTAAGGAAGAATTGTATATGATGCAGCCGGAAGGTTTTGTCGATCCTAAGAATGCTGACAAGGTGTGCAAGCTCCAATGCTCGATTTATGGGCTGGTGCAAGCATCTCGGAGTTGGAACATTCACTTTGATGAGATGATCAAAGCGTTTGGGTTTATGCAGACTTATGGAGAAGCCTGCGTTTACAAGAAAGTGAGTGGGAGCTCTGTAGCATTTCTCATATTATATGTAGATGACATACTTTTGATGGGAAATGATATAGAGCTTTTGGACAGCATTAAGGCCTACTTGAATAAGAGTTTTTCAATGAAGGACCTTGGAGAAGCTGCTTATATATTAGGCATCAAGATCTATAGAGATAGATCAAGACGCCTCATAGGTCTTTCACAAAGCACATACCTTGATAAGATATTGAAGAAGTTCAATATGGATCAGTCTAAGAAGGGGTTCTTGCCTGTGTTGCAAGGTGTGAAATTGAGCTCAGCTCAATGTCCCGACCACGGCAGAAGATATAGAAGAGATGAGTGTCATCCCCTATGCCTCAGCCATAGGTTCTATTATGTATGCCATGCTGTGTACCAGACCTGATGTAAACCTTGCCGTAAGTTTGGTAGGAAGGTACCAAAGTAATCCCGGCAAGGAACACTGGACAGCGGTCAAGAATATCCTGAAGTACCTGAAAAGGACTAAGGAAATGTTTCTTGTTTATGGAGGTGACGAAGAGCTCGTCGTAAAGGGTTACGTCGATGCTAGTTTCGACACAGATCTGGATGACTCTAAGTCACAAACCGGATACGTGTATATTTTGAATGGTGGGGACAGTAAGCTGGTGCAGTTGCAAGCAGAGCGTCGTGGCGGGATCTACATGTGAAGCGGAGTACATGGCAGCCTCGGAGGCAGCACATGAAGCAATTTGGGTGAAGGAGTTCATCACCGACCTAGGAGTCATACCCAATGCGTCGGGGCCGATCAACTCTTCTGTGACAACACTGGAGCTATTGCCCTTGCCAAGGAGCCCAGGTTTCACAGGAAGACCAGGCACATCAAGCGTCGCTTCAACTCCATTCGTGAAAATGTTCAAGATGGAGACATAGATATTTGTAAAGTACATACGGACCTGAATGTAGCAGATCCGTTGACTAAACCTCTCCCTAGAGCAAAACATGATCAACACCAGAATTCCATGGGTGTTCGATTCATCACAATGTAACTAGATTATTGACTCTAGTGCAAGTGGGAGACTGTTGGAAATATGCCCTAGAGGCAATAATAAAAGGATTATTATTATATTTCCTTGTTCATGATAATTGTCTTTATTCATGCTATAATTGTGTTATCCGGAAATCGTAATACATGTGTGAATACATAGACACCAACATGTCCCTAGTAAGCCTCTAGTTGACTAGCTCGTTGATCAACAGATAGTCATGGTTTCCTGACTATGGACATTGGATGTCATTGATAACGAGATCACATCATTAGGAGAATGATGTGATGGACAAGACCCAATCCTAAACATAGCACAAGATCGTATAGTTCGTTTGCTAGAGTTTTTCCAATGTCAAGTATCTTTTCCTTAGACCATGAGATCGTGTAACTCCCGGATACCGTAGGAGTGCTTTGGGTGTACCAAACGTCACAACGTAACTGGGTGACTATAAAGGTATACTACGGGTATCTCCGAAAGTGTCTGTTGGGTTGACACGGATCAAGACTGGGATTTGTCACTCCGTATGACGGAGAGGTATCTCTGGGCCCACTCGGTAATGCATCATCATAATGAGCTCAAAGTGACCAAGTGTCTGGTCACGGATCATGCATTACGGTACGAGTAAAGTGACTTGCCGGTAACGAGATTGAACGAGGTATTGGGATACCGACGATCGAATCTCGGGCAAGTAACGTACCGATTGACAAAGGGAATTGTATACGGGGTTGCTTGAATCCTCGACATCGTGGTTCATCCGATGAGATCATCGAGGAGCATGTGGGAGCCAACATGGGTATCCAGATCCGCTGTTGGTTATTGACCGGAGAGCCATCTCGGTCATGTCTACATGTCTCCCGAACCCGTAGGGTCTACACACTTAAGGTTCGGTGACGCTAGGGTTGTAGAGATATAATATGCAGTAACCCGAAGTTGTTCGGAGTCCCGGATGAGATCCCGGACGTCACGAGGAGTTCCGGAATGGTCCGGAGGTGAAGAATTATATATAGGAAGTGCAGTTTCGGCCATCGGGAGAGTTTCCGGGGTCACCAGTATTGTACCGGGACCACCGGAAGGGTCCCGGGGTCCACCGGGTGGGGCCACCCATCCCGGAGGGCCCCATGGGCCAAAGTGGGGAGGGAACCAGCCCATAGTGGGCTGGTGCGCCCCCCTTGGCCCACCCATGCGCCTAGGGTTGGGAACCCTAGGGTGGGGCGCCCACTGGCTTGGGGGCGCCCCACCTGGCTTGGGGGGCACTCACCCCTTGGCGCCCCCCCCTAGGAGATCCCATCTCCTGGTCGGCGCCCTAAGGGGAGCCTATATAAAGGGGGGAGGGAGGGGCAGCCGCACCCTTGAGTCTTGGCGCCTCCCTCTCCCCTGCTACACCTCTCCTCTCGTAGTAGAACGGCGAAGCCTGCCTGCAGTGACCCCTGCATCCACCACCACGCGTCGTGCTGCTGGATCTTCATGCACCTCTCCTCCCCCTTGCTGGATCAAGAAAGAGGAGAACGTCACGCTGACCGTACGTGTGTTGAACACGGAGTGCCGTCCGTTCGGCGCTAGATCTCCAGGTGATTTGGATCACGTCGAGTACGAACTTCCTCATCCCCGTTCTTTGAACGCTTCCGCGCGCGATCTACAAAGGTATGTAGATGCAATCCGATCACTCGTTGCTAGATGAACTCATAGATTGATCTTGGTGATGCGTAGAAATTTTTTTAATTTCTGCTATGATCCCCAACAGGGACCAGCCCCTAGGTGGGCTGGGGCGCCTCCCACTAAGGCCCAAGGCGCCTCCAAGAGGGGAGGGGGCAAACCCTAGGGCAGATGGGCCCTAAGGCCCACCTCAGGTGCGCCTCCCCCTCTCCCCCTTGTGGCCGCCACCCTTAGGGAGGAAACCCTAGGTGGGGGTGCAGCCCTCCCTCTCCCCTATATATAGTGGAGGCAAAGGGGCAGCCCAACACATGAAGTTCCTTCTCTGTTGGCGCAGCCCTACCCCTCTCCCTCCTCGTCTCTCGTAGTGCTTGGCGAAGCCCTGCTGGAGTCCCGCGCTCCTCCACCACCACCATGCCGTCGTGCTGCTGCTGGATAGAGTCTTCCCCAACCTCTCCTTCTCCCCTTGCTGGATCAAGGCGTAGGAGACATCACCGGGCTGCACGTGTGTTGAACGCGGAGGTGCCGTCCGTTCGGCACTAGGATCATCGGTGATTTGGATCACGACGAGTACGACTCCATCAACCCCGTTCACTTGAACGCTTCCGCTTAGCGATCTACAAGGGTATGTAGATGCACTCCCCTTCCCCTCGTTGCTAGATTACTCCATAGATTGATCTTGGCGATGCGTAGAAAATTTTGAATTTCTGCTACGATCCCCTACAAGTTGGTCCCCAGTCGTCGGCCCCAGGTCCGCTCCCAGATGCGTTTTTTTTCAAAAAAAAAAACGTTTGGCGAAGTTCGGTTAAACGCGGCTAAATTTCGCCAAACTTTGGCATATATTAGACATGTTCACGACATGCTACATAGCAAATATAACTAAAAAAAGAAATCGCTGAATGCCGAGTAGTCGCCGTCGTCGCCGCCATCCTCGCCGCCGCCGTCGTTGTCGGTCTTCTCCTGCTTGACGCGGCCGTCCCTGGTGACGCCTGACCGGCGTCGCCATGGCTGACTTGCGGCGGCGGCGCGTCGTCGTCGTCGTCGTCATCGTCGTCGTCGTCGCTGTCTTCATCGCAGCCCCGGCGGCGCTGCTCAAACCGCCAAAGGGCGGCGCACTGGCGCTCCCTCGCCATCTTCAGGGAGTCCTTGCGCGCCCATTCCAGGGCTGCGTCATCCTCGAGCTCTACCTCGCCGTGCTCCGTCTTCACGGCGGGGAGACCCGGCTCTGTTTTCACCGGCGCGGGCCCCGGCTCCGTCTTTGGCTTGACGAACTGCGGAGGAGCCGACGAGGAGGCGCGCCGGCCGCCCTCGTTGATGAAGATGCCGGCGCTGCGAGTGCACCGGCCGAGCGGCGTCTCCGCCGCGGACTCGGCCTTGACACCGAGCAGCGCCAGAGTGTCGGAGGAATGGGAAGAAGAGTGCGAGGAGGAAGACGAGGAGGAGCCGAACCTCCTGGGCATCCATTGCCCGACGCATCGGCGTTGGGCCGGGGCGGCTGCCCTCGTCGGGGGTTACACCAGCGGCGGGTTGTTGCCGCCCTCAAGGTGCGTCAGGACACCCTCGAGCGTGCGGCAGGGGACGCCCCACCACAGGTGGCGCCCCTCGCTGTTCTTCGTGCCGCCCACCACCGGCGCCCCGTTGGTGGACGCCGGCCTCTGCTGCTGACGGTGCTCGAAGTACGCCGTCCATGCCGCGTGGTTGTCGGTGGCGTACTGGGGCGGGGCGAGCTGCTCGTCGGTGAGGGAGGAGCGCACGATCTCTACCTCGCGGCGAAGTAGGGTGCGTGTGCCACGGCGTCGGGCAACGGGGGAATGGGCACTCCCCGTTGCTGAGCCTCCATCCCGTCAGCCCGGCGCGCATGTCCGACGGCACCGGGATGTTGGCCTCAAGCAGGAGCCACGACTCCTGTTCACGGAGAGAGCGGCGGCCGAAGCCGTTGTCCGCTGCCGGGGAAATGTTCGGCCATCGGGAGAGGGAGAGGGAGGGCTCGGCAGCGGCACACAGGAAAGGGAGAGGGAGGGCTCGGCGGCGGCGCACGGGAGATGTAGAGCTCGGCGGCTAGGGCGGGTGTGGCCAGAGGCGAGGGAGGCCACTGGCTTATATAGCCGCGCCCGTGTGTACGCGTGTGCGGGAGGGGAGGTGTCGGTGCGCCACCCCGTGACGCGCCGCTCGTGAGGAATCAATGGCAAGGCTGGCCGGCGGCAGCAGCGCGGCAGCCTTGGCATTGATTCCCGCAGGAACCGAGGCGATGAGGGCGATGAAGCGCCCGTCTCGCTGACTCAGTGGGCCCGCGGTTGCTTCGCGCCAAAACAACTCGCCCCGGCGCCCACGGGCGCCCCCCAGCGCGCCGGGTTCGGCCTGGGTCCGCCGGTGCTGATTTTGGCCCAGGACGGCGAAAATCGGGCTCCTGGGGGCGCAACTGGGCCGTTTTTCGGCGCCGACGCGAAAAAATCGCCTGGAGAGGCCTTTCTGGGGGCGCGGCTGGAGATGCTCTTAGAGGAGAGGGGAAAAGAGATGTGTCGGTTGCTACAAGGCGCCTGCATGCCACAGGACAAGGGGAGATTTCCCTCTAATTAATATGTGCTAATTAATCACAACACTCCCCTAATCTACGCTTGTCCATATAGAATCGTCATATGATCATCAGATAGAATCATCATCTTGAAAGATTGTCCAGGTTGCATCATCATCTCAAAAGGATTCTTCTCTGGTAATTCTTCATTAATATTCTTGATGAGAACTTGAAACATAAAATTCACAGAGAGAAAGAAATGTAATATGATACTTCAAACAGGTACAGCTCAGGGAGACACTCCACCTGATTCTTGCAAGTCCCGAAGTCGTCGCATACCAATTCCATGAACATATTTCTAGAATCTAGAATTTGGTAGAGACTTGGTAAATAAATCAGCAAGATTTTCACATGACTTAATTTGCAAGATGTTTATTTTCCCACTTTTTTGAAGATCATGGGGGGAAATCACTTAGGAGAAATATGCTTAGTGATATTACTCTCAATGTATCCTATTTGCATTTGTGCAACACAAGCCACAGTATCTTCATAGATAATGGTAGGTGATTCAATAGAACCAATTTCACATGATTTTTGTATGTGGTTTATCATTCTGCGAAGCCACACATATTCGCGTGATGCCTCAAATAATGAAATTATTTCAGAATAATTGGTAGATGTTGCCACCAGAGTCTGTTTAGAATACTTCCATGATATGGCAGTTCCACCATGTAGGGACACAAAGCCGGATTGTGATCTGGCATTATGGGGATCAGATAAATAGCCAACATCGACGTATCCAATCATATTAGAGTCTTGATTTCTCTGGAACTGAAAGAATAGGCCAAGATCCTTTGTGCCTTGGAGATATCGAAAGATATTCTTAACTCCGGACTAATGGCGTTTGGTGGGAGCTGCGCTATGTCTAGCAAGTAGATTCACTGCAAATGCGAGGTCAGGCCTCGTGCAATTTGCAAGATACGTGAGCGCTCCAACAGCACTGAGATATGGAACCTCGGGTCCCAATATTTCTTCTCCATCGTCCCTTGGCCTGAACGGATCTTTCTCTACGTCTAGAGAGCGAACCACCATGAGAGTTTTAGATGGGTAGGATTTGTCCATATTGAATTTCTCCAATATTTTCTGGATATAAGTAGCTTGGTGTACCATGATTCCCGAGGGAAGGTGCTGAAATTGAATACCTAAGAAAAATTTGGTTTTACCCAAATCCTTCATCTCAAATTCCATCTTTAGGTGATTGTGTGCTTCATCAATGTCTTGTGCGTTGCCAATGATGTTGAGGTCATCGACGTACACTGAAATAATGCAAAATCCTGTAGAGGACTTCTTGATAAAGACACATGGGCAATCACTATTATTGGAGTAACCTTTATGAAGAAGGAACTCACTAAGTCGGTTGTACCACATCCGTCCCGACTATCTTAAGCCATATAATGACTTATTCAGTTTTACACAATACATGTTGCATTTGTGCTTGTATTCGGAATAGAGATTTCGCCAGGAACCTTCATATACATGTCCATCTAGTGCCCCGTAAAGATATGCGGTCACGACGTCCATCAACTGCATAGATAGACATTTTTGCACTGCCAACGATATAAGGTATCGGTGAAAGTGCGTTATATCGACTAGAGGGGGGTGAATAGGCGATTTTTATGAAAGTCTTCAAAACGTGGGAGTTATGAAGACAAACAGCGAAGATTTTGCCTATTACTATGCAGCGGAAGTTAGATTACACTAGGCAAGCCATGGTCAAGTATTCAATAGAGTGAAAGCACAATAACAAACAACTGCAGTGTAATAAGGATCAGGTAGGAAGAACTTATGAAGTTATGAAGCCAAACAGATCATACATTCACGTTGTGAAGACAAAAGATAGAGCAAGCATGCAATGGCTTCACAATGAGTAACAGTAAGAAAAAGGAAGTGAAGATGAAACCGGTGACTCGTTGAAGACAATGATGTGTTGGACCAGTTCCAGTTGCTATGACAACTGTACGTCTGGTTGGAGCGGCTAGGTATTTAAACCTTAGGACACACAGTCCCGGACACCCAATCCTGAACACGCAGCTCAGGACACCAAGTCCTCACCGTATTATCCTTGAGCTAAGGTCACATAGTCCTCGCCCAATCACTCTGGTAAGTCTTCAAGGTAGACTCCCAAACCTTCACAGACTTCGTTCACTGGCAATCCACAATGTCTCTTGGATGCTCTGAACGCGAAGCCTAACCATCTGGAGGATTCACAGTCCTCAAGTGTAATAAGTCTTCAGATCACACAGACAAGAAGACTTAAGTGATGCCCAATGTTCTCTGGCTCTGGGTGGTTAGGGCTTTTCTCCTCGCTAGGAATTTTCTCTCAAAGGCTTCGAGGTGGGTTGCTCTCAAACGACAAAAGCCATGCACTGAAATCTGAGCAGCCAACCGTTTATGGTTGTAGGGGGTGGGCTATTTATAGCCACTTGGCAACCCGACCTGATTTGTCCGAAATGACCCTGGGTCACTAAGGAACTGACACGTGTCTCAACGGTCAGATTTCAAACTCTCATGGCAACTATTACTTGGGATACAAGCAAAGCTGACTTGTCCGGCTCTGGACAAGATTCGCTCTCATTGTCTTCACTCGAAGACATAGGTTTTTGGTTTAGGCATCACTTCAGTCATTCTGACTGGTTCTCCTGGACCCCACTTAACAGTACGGTGGTTCCTATGACTCAACACAAAAGAAAAAGAACTACGAGAGATCTAAGTCTTCGAACTCCATAGGCTTCATAACATGTCTTCTTTTGTCATAGTCTTCAATGTGAATATCTTCATATACCACCTTTGGCTTCAATGTCTTCATACATTTTTAGGGGTCATCTCTGGTAGTAAAACCGAATCAATGAGGGACTTCTACCTGTGTTATCCTGCAATTCTCACAAACACATTAGTCCCTCAACTAGGTTTGTCGTCAATACTCCAAAACCAACTAGGGGTGGCACTAGATGCACTTACAATCTCCCCCTTTTTGGTGATTGATGACAAACTAGTTGAAGTTTTCGACGGGGAATATAGTCTGTGAAATTGTAAAGGATAAGGAATTGTCTTCATAAGTTTCAAGGGCTCCCCCTGAAGATGTGCATATAAGCTAATTTGCTTTTGGAATGCAAATGCACATGGCAGGTTGTACTTGTGGAGATCCAATTCAGCTTATGATGACAATCCACTATGCATGTGAAAGTATATGAAGATAATGACATGCATAATGGAAAATGGACGTCTGCAGAATGAGATAAGTGCGGAATTTATCATCGCACATGCGGAATTTATCTTCGCAAACAGGGTGGCAAACAAGTAGCAGACGACCATCGAGTTTTAGTGTTACAACTCAAAGAACCAAATGAAGCAAAAACGAGAGTTGTAAGCACGAAGCAAAATATAGCAAAACATAAAGCACCCGCCCATATGGACCCGCTTGAAGACTATCAACCCATATGCTTCTCCCCCTTTTGTCAGCAAGGACCAAAAAGGTTTGAAGACATAGAGTGTCTACTCGTTCCCAGGAGCAGCAGGGTCGTTGGAGGTGTTTGGCGGTGCAGAAGAGCTTGGAGGTGATGTAGCATCGTCTTCTTCATCAATGATTCTGGCAGTGACTGTGGCAGCAGATGAAGAAAACTCAGAGTCTTCAAGTGATGGTGTGTTGCGCATCACAGCCCTTCTAGGAGGTGTGGTGTCAAACTTGAATCGCTCAGTGAAGCCATCCTCTTCAAGTTCAGCTTCAGTACACATCATTGATAGCCCTTTCCATGTACGACGACAGGTTTCATGAGTGACGAAAGCATTCTTGGTGGCAAGATTTCGAAGACGATTAACATCCACCAAGAGGCTTTTCATCTGACACTTTAGCCAGTCGTGATGCCTATCTTGTTTTTGATGAAGGGCCACAAGAAGCTCTCGGTTATTGAGAACACGAGCGCGCTTCTTGGGTCTAGAAGCAGTTGCACTATCAGTGGCTTCAGTTGAAGTGGGGTGTGGCGCACGTGTAGTGCCAGCCAAAGGATACACCCTGGAGATGGCTTCAACACCTTCATCGTTTTGAGTGAAGCTCTGGTGTTCTGCATTCTGAAGACTCAAAGGTTGCTTGGCAGGCTCAGGATATATAGCTTCAGCAGAGGTATCCACATCTGGCAAGAAGATCCGATGGTTGCGGGCTGAGGGCTGATATGAGATCGCAGAGTGAAGCTTGATCAGTCTCATTACCCAAGGAGCATAGAACTTTAAACCAAACAGATCTGAGCCTGATGCAGCGAGTTGGCGTATGAAGAAATCCTGTGCGTTGAAGCATTTGCCATGAAGGATACAGAATATCAGAGTCTTCATTGCACCCTCGATCTTGGCATTTGGAGAGTGTCCTTTAATAGGCCAGAGAGTCCGCCGAATAATGTGATAGATGGTTCTGGGCAGGTACTCAAAGTCTTCAACAAAGAACTCTGTTGGATAAGGAGCATCGTGGGGCAATGGCTTCATCATGGAGAGCATCTGACTCATATTTGGTTCAGGCCTCTGGAATATGCTCTCAAGAGCTTCAGTGTGTAGTGGACAGCCTTCCTCGAAGAGTTCGCCAGGAGTGGGCAGGCCGGTGAGCTCAATGATATCGAATGCATTGGCTTCGTGATGGACATTGCCGGTCATCCACTCCAGGGCCCAAGTCTTCAGATCTCTGTTGTATCCTTTGATGTGTAGGGTGGCACAGAATTGCAATAGAAGCTCTTCATTCCAGTGCTCTTCATCAGTTATAAACTGCAGCAGACCCACTTGCTTGAAGCAATCCATCGCTTCCTCTAAGCAGGGCAGACCAGCAATGGCTTCAACATCAAGGCGCTTGTGCGGGAAGATGCGACCTTGGTTGTATAGGATGCATGAATAGTAGCTGCACTGAGGATAGCTCCAGAACCTATCTGATGAAATCCTTTCCCTTGAATAGGGGTTCTTGGAGCTGTTGAAGAACGTATTGTCTGCCTTGAAGCTATTGATGTCAAAGGAGCCAGGTGCTGATGCAGGACCTAGGAACCTTGGTAGCCTTGGGACTGGCTGCTGGACATGAGGCCTGTGCTCAACATGGTAATCAAATTGAGGACCTGCAGCAGACTCAGGAACAGAAGTGTCTGGATCAGTAGCTTTGCTGTCTCCTGAAGCTTTTGGTGGGGAGGGCTCCACATTGGCTTCAGTGTTGGTTGTGGCAGCCTCAACATTTTCAGCCTCCGCTTGACTAGCTGGAGGGTCAGTCACAAGCACGTTCTCCTGGAGAACTGCTTCTTGGTGGAGCATAGGAGTAGGCTCTTGTGGTGCGTCTTCTGCGGCTGATGCAGCCGGAATGTCTTCAGCATAGACTTGAGGCCTTGGACCTTTGCGAAGCCTGCGGAATGCAGACGACGCCTGTGGGGTTGGAGTGGGCTGGGCCTCATTGTCTTCTTCCTCTTGAGGGCGACCCTCCCATGACGCATCTTGTGCAATTGGCGTCAGAGGACGACCAATGCTGATGAGCTCGCTTTGTTCATACTGAGGAAGGGCTGCATCATCTTGTACATTGTCCTGATGACCAATGTCTTCAGCAGCAATGGGGTCGGCTGCTGGTATGTCTTCAGCTTCAGGAGCCTCTGTGGAAGCAGGCTCATGAACTGTCAGCTGTCGTTCTGCGTTGGGGTGAACCATAGAGATAGGTTCAACTATCAAGGGCTCTGTGGAAGCATCCCGAGATTTCTTGATCTTTCGCTTCTTCTTGCTGGGGGCAGTAGGAGAGGCTTCAGAGCTTTTCCTCTTCCTGGCTTCAGCCTCAGCAGTTCTTGTCTTCTTGAGCTCTGAAGCTATTGACCGGCTCTTTGGCTTTGAGCCAGTCGTTGCAGTTGGGAAGACAATTGGAACTGCTTCTTGCCTAGGTGCCTCTGGTTCAGCCATAGCAGGCTTCTTCTTCTTCTTCGCGGCCATCTTGGGGTCGATGCCAGGACGCCCAAGTGCCTTGCGCTTCTCAGCCTCATTGTAGGCTTGTACACATCTTTCAGCCAGAGACTTCATCCGCTCACGTGAGCCCTGAGCTTCCGCACGCTTCTTCAGAAAGTTTTCCTTGAGCTCATGCAACATGGTCTTGAAGCTCTTCACTTCTTGCACGCTGAGCTTGGCCATATTCTTCTTGAACTGAGCCTTTTCATGATCAATTTTCTGCTTCAGTTCAACAATGCGCTGGGCAATGGCAAGTTCTGAAGCAATTGCACCTTGGAAGGCGACGCTGAGGCCAACAGGCAGCTGCAGATCTTCGAAGCTGATGTTTGGTGTGGCAAACCATTCGTCGATGAAGTTGTGGATGATGGCGACATCAAAGAGAGGCAAATTGTTGAAGATTTCAGCTTCTTCTTTGCTCTTGATGAGCTGCTCTAGAGCGTCATCTCCAAGATCTTCATCACTTGACAGATCAATGGCTTCGCTGCGCAGAATGGCAGCAGCTGTGAGCTCTTTGCCGGTGTGTGGCTGAGGCACCTTGGCCTTCTGGGGCTTGGAGACGCGGGATATGTCTTCAGACTGCACACTGTCTTCAGGAGGTGCAGTTGCCAATGGATTCGCCTTTGAGATTTTTGATGAAGGGGCTGGTTTTGAAGCTTTTGGCTTCTTCGACTGCTTTGGCTTCGGTACAGCAGGAGCTTCATCAGACTCAGAGTCAGCTGGAGGGTCATTCACGGCAGTCCCTTGGACTAAGATGCGGGTGATGAGGCCCTCAAGATTGGCATACGGACCGATGATATTGGGTTCTGCGTAGCGTGTGCCATCTGCCCTTGGTGCTGAGGGACCAGGGTTGAAGTCTAACCCCAACTTCTTCTTGTTCTGCTTCGCTGATTGTTGGGCAAACTGGAAGTTGTGCTTGAATAGATTGTCGTCACGACACCAGAGTAGTGACGACGGATGTGCATCATCAGGCTGTGGCCCACGAACCATGCATGGATAGAAGCTTTGGGCAATAGCTTCATCTCTGGACCTGGGTACAAGGTTTTTGTATAAGATGTCTCCCCACGGTCTTTTGATGGCACTTTTCTCAGCATACTCTTGGGTTGTGAAGCGGTATTTGAACCATTGTTCAGCCCAATAGCGTTGAATCCATTGGATTCGGGTCTTGCGCTGCCCATAATTCTCTTCAGGATCTGTTTTATACATTTCTGCCAGGTCTTCAGGCAGATCTTTGGAAGTTCCTTCACGTCGCTGTCTGCCCCCCTTCCTTGCTGCTGCTTCTGAAGCCATAAACTTTAACTTGAAAGGCTTCAAAACTTTCAAAGGCTTTCTTTTGCTAGACCAACAGGAACTGGCTTCAGGAGAATTTATGTGATGCTGTAGGAATTCTGCAAATGAATGCAGACTATGAGAACCGAAGGATTCTCCCACGGACATGTACCTGTGACAGCATTAAAGTGCGAGGGAAGGGGAAGAGGTCATATGCATTCTCAGAAGGTTTTGAAGATTAATCAGTTTAGAAGACATTGACCTCATCGTGCGAAGACATTCACTCATAGATAAGAAGTTGGTTCCAGATTTGTACGAACCCACAGATCAGTACAAGTGAGGAATCTAACTACTTCATGAAGCACAAGTGAATATACTAGGCATGTTATGAGATGCAGATTGAGAGATCTAACTTGTGTGAAGAGAAACTTCTTATGGTAGAAAGTGACAGAACCATGAGATCAAAAAGGGGCTATAAAAAGAAGTTTTATTTACCACACTTGGAACTACTAGACGGAGTGGGAGATGATGCCGAGCAGTTCAGTCCTCCGTGCCCTAACTTGGCGACGGAAGACACCTACGGCGACGGCGGAGAGAACGATGTCCGTGGTCGGCGTGAGGACGGCGTCGGAGAGGTTGCGGCAGCGAAGTGCTTCGTCGCCGGCGTCGTCGAGAGCTAGCGGTGGCGCTAGGGTTCGTGCGAGGGTGGAAGAAGGAGATAATGACCGCGGTAAGTGTGAATTTATAGGCACAGGGGCGGCACTGTGCTATTACACAGGTGCCCCTGGCGATTCGCATCTGAGGAACGCGTGGCCTGTTTGCGGAAGTTTGGGGTTTGTTCCACTTCCCACACACACCTGGATTGTCGGGCGGTCGTTCCTGTTTCTCCGGATTTTATGTGGAGGAATGAGCATTGAAAACGGACTTTATGATTGTCTCTATATCTTCTGCTGACAAGGACGCAGTGAAGATATTCGACAGTTTCAATAGAATGCATATGACTTGGAGAGATAGAATTTGAGATAGAGAGCATAGAGAGATTAGGGTCCGATCACATTCACTTAGTTCAAAAGATTCAACCAAGAAGACATAGCTATAAGTGAATGCTGTAGAGGACAGAACACTAGTATGTATACATCTATATAATCAACGTAGTGAAGATAATCATGAAGACATGTTGAGTTCGAAGCCAAACCAAAAGTGAAGATATTGCAAGGTAACGCCATGAGTGAAACACTTCAAAATAGAACGTTTGGTGGTGGCGTTACCCACCGTATAGGAAGTATTAGACCCAGACGCGGTGCACAATTATCGTGGCGCTCCGAAGTCAAATTCCACATTAATGTATTCACACTTAGAATGTATGTCTTCATTGATTGAAGATATACTTTACTTTGTGCGTTGCACATCTAAGTCATCATATGCATAAGTGTTAGGATGTGTGCCTGATCACAGGACATTTGAGGATTCCAGGATATTTAGCTCACACTGTAACTTGCAAAATCTCTTCTCATCCAAGGGCTTGGTGAAGATATCTGCCAATTGTTCTTCAGTGTTGACGTGTATGATATCAATGTCTTCCTTCACAACATGATCTCTGAGAAAGTGATGACGAATTTCAATGTGCTTTGTCTTTGAGTGCTGAACTGGGTTGTTGGCAATCTTGATGGCGCTTTCGTTGTCGCAGTAAAGTGGCACTTGCTTCAGATGAATGCCATAGTCCTTGAGTGTTTTCTTCATCCACAGAAGCTGAGCAGCAAGATCCAGCAGCAATGTATTCAGATTCAGCAGTGGAGAGAGATACACAGTTCTGCTTCTTTGAAGACCAACATACAAGTGATCGTCCCAGAAAGTGACATGTGCCTGATGTAGACTTGCGATCAACCTTGTCACCAGCATAATCAGCATCCGAAAATCCAACCAAATCAAACTCTGAGCCCTTTGGATACCATAATCCTAGAGTTGGGGTGTGAGCCAAATATCGAAGAATTCGCTTCACAGCTAAGTGATGCGACTCCTTTGGTGCCGCTTGAAATCGAGCACACATGCAAACACTAAGCATAATATCTGGCCTAGATGCACATAAATAAAGCAAAGAACCAATCATGGAGCGGTATACCTTTTGATCGAACTCTTTACCATTGTCGTCAGGACCTAGATGATGTTTGGCTGGCATTGGTGTTGTGAAGCCTTTGCAGTCTTGCATACCGAACTTCTTCAGGCAATCTTTGAGATACTTCTCTTGAGATATGAAGATGCCATTGCGTTGTTGTCGTATTTGAAGACCAAGGAAGAACTTCAGCTCCCCCATCATGGACATCTGATATTGCTCTTGCATCATATATCCAAACTCTTCACTGTACTTCTGATTGGTGCAGCCGAAGATAATGTCATCCACATATATTTGGCACACAAACAGTTCACCATCATATGTCTTCGTGAAAAGAGTGGGATCTAGGGAACCAGGTATGAAGCCTTTGCTCTTCAGGAAATATTTGAGTGTGTCATACCAGGCCCTAGGGGCTTGTTTGAGGCCATACAGTGCCTTGTTGAGCTTGTATACCATGTCAGGATGTTTTGGATTTTCAATCTTGCCATTGAGAAAGGCACTTTTCACATCCATTTGATATAGAAGTATGTTATGATGATTTGCATAGGCCAGCAGTATGCGTATGGCTTCAAGCCTAGCCACCGGAGCAAATGTTTCATCGAAGTCATTGCCCTCCACTTGAGTATATCCTTGAGCAATGAGACGAGCTTTGTTTCTGACAACTTGACCATGCTCATCTTGCTTGTTGCGGTATATCCATTTGGTGCCTATAATGTTGTGCTTCCATGGATCAGGACGCTTAACTAGTTCCCATACATTATTCAGCTCAAACTGTTGAAGCTCTTCTTGCATAGCTTGAATCCATTCAGGTTCCATGAAGGCTTCTTCAACTTTCTTGGGTTCTGATATTGATACGAATGCGAAGTGCCCACAGAAATTTGCTAGCTGAGTTGCCCTTGAACGAGTGAGTGGACTAGGTGCATTGATGCTGTCAATTATTCTGTCAATCTGCACTTCATTGGCAACACGAGGATGTACAGGGCGAAGACTTTGCTCTTGCTGATCTGTGTTGTTGTTGGGAGGAATGTCTTCAGGCTGAGCATTGTCTTCATGTTGATCAGGTGCTGAGATGATAAGTTCTTCTTCAGGATGAGCTTCAGAAGGTATAATCTCTCCAGTTCCCATAAGCTTGATTAATTCACTAGCTGGAACTTCATCTAGCACATTTGGCAGTTGCTCTCTTTGTGAACCATTTGTCTCATCGAACCGCACATCCACTGTTTCAACCACTTTGTAATGAAAGAGATTGAAGACTCTGTAGGAGTGCGAATCCTTTCCATATCCAAGCATAAAGCCCTCATGTGCTTTTGGTGCAAACTTTGAGGTGTGGTGTGGGTCCTTGATCCAGCACCTTGCGCCAAATACTCTGAAGTAACTGACATTTGGCTTCTTGCCAGTTAGGAGTTCATAAGATGTCTTGTTCAGAAGCTTGTGAAGATAAACACGATTGATTGTATGGCATGCAGTGTCAATGGCTTCAGTCCAGAATTTTCTTGGAGTCTTGTATTCATCTAGCATTGTTCTGGCCATCTCAATGAGTGTTCTGTTCTTGCGTTCGACGACGCCATTCTGCTGTGGCGTGTACGGAGCTGAGAATTCATGTGTGATGCCCAAGGTATCAAGATATGTATCAAGGCCAGTGTTCTTGAATTCAGTGCCATTGTCACTTCTGATGTGTTTTATCTTGGCGCCAAAATTGTTCATAGCACGATTGGCGAAGCGTCTGAAGACATCCTGCACTTCAGTCTTGTAAAGGATTATGTGCACCCAAGTATATCTAGAGTAATCATCAACAATGACGAAGCCATAGAGGCAAGCAGTAGTAGTAAAAGTTGAGTAGTGAGTGGGACCGAAAAGATCCATGTGGAGCAGTTCGAAGGGTTGAGTAGTAGTCATGATTGTCTTCGAAGGATGTTTTGCCCTTGTCATCTTCCCTGCTTCACAGGCACCGCATAAGTGATCTTTCTTGAACTTGACGCCCTCGATGCCTATGACATGCTTCTTCTTCGCAAGGGTGTGGAGGTTCCTCATGCCAGCATGCCCAAGCCTCCGATGCCAAAGCCAGCATTCTGAAGCTTTTGCAAGAAGACATACTGCAAGTTGTGGCCCTGCTGAGAAATCTACCACGTACAGATCATCTTTTCGATACCCTTCAAACACTAGAGACTTGTCAGATTCCATTAGTACTAGGCAACGATATTTTCCAAACATTACGATCATGTTCAAATCGCAAAGCATTGAGACAGACATTAAGTTGAAGCCAAGGGATTCAACAAGCATGACTTTATCCATGTGTTGATCCTTTGAGATTGCAACTCTACCTAGACCCAATACCTTACTTTTACCAGTGTCAGCAAATGTGATGTGGCTCTTGTCGGATGGACGTAAGGTTGAGTCCATAAGAAGGCTTCTTTTGCCAGTCATGTGATTTGTACACCCACTGTCAATAATCCATTCTGAAGACTTTGAAGACGCTGGTGTCGTACCCTACAGTGCAGTTAGGGGGATAGGCTTCACGAAGAGAATTGTGAAGCAAAAACATTTGACGAACCAGTGGGTTATGAAAACTTAGATCCAGATTAGGACTAATAGGGAGAGTAGCATGCGATTCAGGAACGAAGTACATAATGATGCCATTCGGGCATTTTATCTTGCTCCCTACAAGATTTTTAAGGTCCCCAGCAATAGCGTCAGAAGATTTTGTTTTTCTGCTGGAGACCTTTCCCTGCAAAAGAGAGTTAAGCTTTCTTAACCACCCACATCTTCAAGGGTGGCTTAGAAGCAATAAGTCTAAGTGCAGCATCTGAGAATTTTGGCTTTGAAGCCTTAGCAAACAGTCTTGCAGGTGGACAATAGTACTCATAAGAATAAGCAGAATAATTTTTGGTCATATGAACATGACGGTTTGATGAACCGCTCTCATATTCATATGCCTGAGTATGGTTTCCCTGCAAAACATTTGCATTAGTGTGACTTAGGTGAGTCCTCTGTTTGTATGAAGCCTTTGGACCGTATGAAGCCTTTGGTCTGAGGTTTGTCTTCTTCAAGTGAGGTGTCATGAAGACATTCACAGGAAGATTTTCTAGACACTTTTTCAGAACACAGATCTTCTTCATAGGCGGTCCATTCCTGCAGTTAGTACCAATGTACCTGGCAAACACTTCACCATTCTGATTCTTAAACAGTTTATAGTTTGCATCAACGGATTCATCAATGATAATGGGGTTAGCACAAGTGAAGCCAGATAAATTGGATGGATCTGCTGAAAATTCCTTTGCAGCAATCCATGTGGTTTTGGGATACTGCTCAGGTTTCCAGTAAGAGCCATCTGCATTTATTTTCCTTACGAACCCAACACCTTCTTTCCTAGGGTTTCGGTTTAGAATCTGCTTCTTGAGGACATCACATAATGTCTGATGTCCTTTAAGACTTTTGTACATCCCTGTTTCAAGCAATGTCTTCAATCTAGCATTCTCATCAGCAATAGCAGTGGTATCCTCAGCAGAGGGGTTAGTTACCACATCAACAGTTGAAGATATTGCAACAGCAGTAGCAGTGGAACATTTAGCAACAGAAGTAGCATTATCACGCTCAATGCATTTAAGACATGGTGGTTCAAATCCTTCCTGAGCGGAATTGATCTATTCGGCGCGAAGTGACTCGTTTTCCTTTGAAGATCTTCATGAGCCGCTCTCAATTTCTCAAGTTCTTGCTTCCTTTGAAGATAATCATAGGAAAGCTTTTCATGAGTTGTTGAGAGAGTATCAAGACGATCTTCAAGTTCCTGATACTTAATGTGAAGATTTTTTATGTCTTCAATTAAGGATTCAGATCGAGTCATTTCAGCACCCAACAGATCTGTTGGAAATATGCCCTAGAGGCAATAATAAAAGTATTATTATTATATTTCCTTGTTCATGATAATTGTCTTTTATTCATGCTATAACTGTATTATCCAGAAATCGTAATACACGTGTGAATACATAGACCACAATATGTCCCTAGTGAGCCTCTAGTTGACTAGCTCGTTGTGATCAACAGATAGTCATGATTTCCTGGCTATGGACATTGGATGTCGTTGATAACGGGATCACATCATTAGGAGAATGATGTGATGGACAAGACCCAATCCTAAGACTAGCACAAAAGATCGTGTAGTTCATTTGCTAGAGCTTTGCCAGTGTCAAGTATCTCTTCCTTCGACCATGAGAGCGTGTAACTCCTGGATACCGTAGGAGTGCTTTGGGTGTATCAAACGTCACAACGTAACTGGGTGACTATAAAGGTGCACTGCAGGTACCTCCGAAAGTATCTATCGTTTTATGCGGATCGAGACTGGGATTTGTCACTCCGTGTAAACGGAGAGGTATCTCTGGGCCCACTCGGTAGGACATCATCATATGCGCAATGTGACCAAGGAGTTGATCACGGGATGATGTGTTACGGAACGAGTAAAGTGACTTGCCGGTAACGAGATTGAACAAGGTATTGGATACCGACGATCGAGTCTCGGGCAAGTAAAATACCGCTAGACAAAGGGAATTGAATACGGGATTGATTAAGTCCTTGACATCATGGTTCATCCGATGAGATCATCGTGGAACATGTGGGAGCCAACATGGGTATCCAGATCCCGCTGTTGGTTATTGACCGGAGAACGTCTCGGTCATGTCTGCATGTCTCCCGAACCCGTAGGGTCTACACACTTAAGGTTCGATGACGCTAGGGTTATAAAGGAAGCTTGTATGTGGTTACCGAATGTTGTTCGGAGTCCCGGATGAGATCCCGGACGTCACGAGGAGTTCCGGAATGGTCCGGAGGTAAATATTTATATATAGGAAGTCCTGTTTCGGCCATCGGGACAAGTTTTCGGGGTCATCGGTATTGTACCGGGACCACCGGAAGGGTCCCGGGGGCCCACCTGCCCCGGGGGGCCACATGGGCTGTAGCGGGTGCGCCTTGGCCTACATGGGCCAAGGGCACCAGCCCCAAGAGGCCCATGCGCCTAGGGAACCCTAGAGGGAAGAGTCCTCAAAGGGGAAGGCACCTCCGAGGTGCCTTGGGGAGGATGGACTCCTCCCCCCCTTCTTGGCCGCACCCCTTTCTTGGAGTAAGGGGCAAGGCTGCGCCTCCCCCCTCTCCCTTGCCCCTATATATAGTGGAGGGGAGGGAGGGCATCTAGACCTGAGCCCTTGGCGCCTCCCTCCCTCCCGTGACACCTCCTCCTCTCCCGTAGGTGCTTGGCGAAGCCCTGCAGGATTGCCACGCTCCTCCATCACCACCACGCCGTTGTGCTGCTGTTGGATGGAGTCTTCCTCAACCTCTCCCTCTCTCCTTGCTGGATCAAGGCGTGGGAGACGTCACCGGGCTGTACGTGTGTTGAACGCGGAGGTGCCGTCCGTTCGGCACTTGATCATCGGTGATCTGAATCACGACGAGTACGACTCCATCAACCCCGTTCACTTGAACGCTTCCGCTTAGCGATCTACAAGGGTATGTAGATGCACTCTCCTTTCTACTCGTTGCTGGTCTCTCCATAGATAGATCTTGGTGACACGTAGGAAAATTTTGAATTTCTGCTACGTTCCCCAACAGTGGCATCATGAGCTAGGTCTATTGCGTAGATTCTTTGCACGAGTAGAACACAAAGTAGTTGTGGGCGTTGATGTTGTTCAATATGCTTACCGTTACTAGTCCAATCTTGTTTCGACGGTATTGTGGGATGAAGCGGCCCGGACCGACCTTACACGTACTCTTACGTGAGACAGGTTCCACCGATTGACATGCACTTGGTGCATAAGGTGGCTAGCGGGTGCCAGTCTCTCCCACTTTAGTCGGAACGGATTCGATGAAAAGGGTCCTTATGAAGGGTAAATAGCAATTGGCATATCACGTTGTGGTTTTGCGTAGGTAAGAAACGTTCTTGCTAGAAACCCATAGCAGCCACGTAAAACATGCAACAACAATTAGAGGACGTCTAACTTGTTTTTGCAGGGTATGCTATGTGATGTGATATGGCCAAAAGGATGTGATGAATGATATATGTGATGTATGAGATTGATCATGTTCTTGTAATAGGATTCACGACTTGCATGTCGATGAGTATGACAACCGGCAGGAGCCATAGGAGTTGTCTTTATTTTTTGTATGACCTGCGTGTCATTGAAGAACGCCATGTAAACTACTTTACTTTATTGCTAAACGCGTTAGTCATAGAAGTAGAAGTAGTCGTTGGCGTGACAACTTCATGAAGACACGATGATGGAGATCATGATGATGGAGATCATGGTGTCATGCCGGTGACAAGATGATCATGGAGCCCCGAAGATGAAGATCAAAGGAGCTATATGATATTGGCCATATCATGTCACTACTATTGATTGCATGTGATGTTTATCATGTTTATGCATCTTGTTTGCTTAGGACGACGGTAGTAAATAAGATGATCCCTTACAAAATTTCAAGAAGTGTTCTCCCCTAACTGTGCACCGTTGCTACAGTTCGTCGCTTCTAAGCACCACGTGATGATCGGGTGTGATGGATTCTTACGTTCACATACAACGGGTGTAAGACAGTTTTACACAGCGAAAACACTTAGGGTTAACTTGACGAGCCTAGCATGTGCAGACATGGCCTCGGAACACGGAGACCGAAAGGTCGAGCATGAGTCGTATAGTAGATACGATCAACATGAAGATGTTCACCGATGATGACTAGTCCGTCTCACGTGATGATCGGACACGGCCTAGTTGACTCGGATCATGTGATCACTTAGATGACCAGAGGGATGTCTATCTAAGTGGGAGTTCATAAGATGAACTTAATTATCCTGAACATAGTCAAAAGACCTTTTGCAAATTATGTCGTAGCTCGCGCTTTAGTTCTACTGTTTAGATATGTTCCTAGAGAAAATATAGTTGAAAGTTGACAGTAGCGATTATGCGATCAGTAGAAAGCTTATGTCCTTAATGCACCGCTCAGTGTGCTGAACCCCAAACGTCGTTTGTGGATGTTCGAACATCGGACATACACGTTTTGATAACTACGTGATAGTTCAGTTAAATGGTTTAAGTAGAGGCACCAAAGACGTTTTCGAAACGTCGCGGAACATATGAGATGTTTCGAGGGCTGAAATTGGGATTTCAGGCTCGTGCCCACGTCAAGAGGTATAAGACCTCCGACGATTTTCTTAGCCTGCAAACTAAGGGAGAAAAGCTCAATCGTTGAGCTTGTGCTCAGATTGTCTGAGTGCAACAATCACTTGAATCAAGTGGGAGTTGATCTTCCAGATGAGATAGTGATGTTTCCCCAAAGTCATTGCCACCAAGCTGCTAGAGCTTCGTGATGAACTATAACATATCAGGGATAGATATGATGATCCTTGAGGTATTCGCGATGTTTGACACCGCGAAAGTAGAAATCAAGAAGGAGCATCAATTGTTGATGGTTGGTGAAACCACTAGTTTCAAGAAGGGCAAGGGAAAGAAGGGATACTTCATGAAACGGCAAATCAGCTGCTGCTCAAGTGAAGAAACCCAAGGTTGAACCCAAACCCGAGACTAAGTGCTTCTGTAATAAGGGGAACAACCACTGGAGCAGAATTACCCTAGATACTTGGTAGATGAGAAGGCTGGCAAGGTCGATAGAAGTATATTGGATATACATTATGTTAATGTGTACTTTACTAGTACTCCTAGTAGCACCAGGGTATTAGATACCGGTTCGGTTGCTAAGTGTTAGTAACTCGAAATAAAAGCTACGGAATAAAACGGAGACTAGCTAAAGGTGAGCTGACGATATGTGTTGGAAGTGTTTCCAAGTTTGATGTGATCTAACATCGCACGCTCCCTCTACCATCAAGATTAGTATTAAACCTGAATAAGTGCTCTTGCACCTAAAGGAATGGTTTATTGAATCTTGATCGTAGGGATACACATTTTCATGCCAAAAGATATAAGATAGTAATGATAGTACCACTTACTTGTGGCACTGCCATGTAAGTCATAATGGTATAAAACGCATGAAGAAGCTCCATGTTGATGGATCTTTGGACTCACTCATTTTTGAAAAGTTTGAGACATGCGAACCATGTCTATTGGTATATATGCATGAAGAAACTCCATGCAAATGGATCATTTGGACTCACTTGATTTTGGATCACTTGAGATATGCAAATCATACCACATGGGCAAGATGACTGAAAAGCCTCGTTTTCAGTAAGATGGAACAAGATAGCAACTTGTTGGAAGTAACACATTTTGATGTGTGCAGTCCAATGAGTGCTGAGGCATGCAGTGAATATCGTTATGTTCTTACTTCACAGATGATTCGAGTAGATGTTGAGAATATTTACTTGATGAAACACAAGTCTGAATTATTGAATGGTTCAAATAATTTCAGAGTGAAGTAGAAGATCATTGTGACAAGAGGATAAAATGTCTATGATACGATCATAGAGATGAATATCTGAGTTACGAGTTTTGGCACACAATTAAGACATTGTGGAAATTGTTTCACAATTAATACCGCCTGGAACACCATAGTGTGATGGTGTGTCCGAACATCATAGTTGCACCCTATTGGATATGGTGCGTACCATGATGTCTCTTATCGAATTACCACTATCGTTCATGGGTTAGGCATTAGAGACAACCACATTCACTTTAAATAGGGCACCACGTAATTCCGTTGAGATGACACCGTATGAATTATGGTTTAGAGAAACCTAAGTTGTCGTTTCTTAAAGGTTTGGGGCTGCGACGCTTATGTGAAAAAGTTTCAGGATTAAGCTCGAACCCAAAGCGGATAAAATGCATCTTCATAGGACACCCAAAACAGTTGGGTATACCTCCTAATTCAGATCCGAAAGCAATATGGATTGTTTCTTGAATCGGGTCCTTTCTCGAGGAAAGGTTTCTCTCGAAAGAGTTGAGTGGGAGGATGGTGGAGACTTGATGAGGTTATTGAACCATCTCTTCAACCAGTGTGTGCAGGGCACAGGAAGTTGTTCCTGTGGCACCTACACCAATTGAAGTGGAAGCTTATGATAGTGATCATGAAGTTTCGGATCAAGTCACTGCCATACCTCGTAGGGTGACAAGGATACGTACTACTTCAGAGTGGTACGGTAATCCTGTCTTGGAAGTCATGTTGCTAGACAACAATGAACCTACGAGCTATGGAGAAGCGATGGTGGGCCCAAATTCCGACAAATGGTTAGAGCCATGAAATCCGAGATAGGATCCATGTATCAGACAAAGCATGGACTTTGGTGGACTTGCCCGATGATCGGCAAGCCATTGAGATAAATGGATCTTTAAGAAGAAGACGGACGTGGACGGTAATGTCACCATCTATGAAGCTCGACTTGTGGCGAAGAGTTTTTCACAAGTTCAAGGAGTTGACTACGATGAGATTTTCTCATCCGTAGCGATGCTTAAAGTCCGTCGGATTCATGTTAGCATTAGCTGTATTTATGAAATCTGGCAGATGGATATCAAAACGAGTTTCCTTACCAGTTTTCGTGAGGAAAGGTTGTATGTAATACAATCAGAAAATTTTGTCGATCCTAAGGATGCTAAAAGGTATGCTAGCTCCAGCGATCCTTCTAAGGACTGGAGTGAGCATCTCGGAGTTGGAATGTATGCTTTGATGATGATCAAAATTTTGGGTTTGTACAAAGTTTATGAGAAACTTGTATTTCCAAAGAAGTGAGTGGGAGCACTATAGAATTTCTGATGAGTATATGTTGTTGACATATTGATGATCAGAGATGATGTAGAATTTCTAGAAAGCGTATAGGGTTATTTTGAAAATGTTTTTCAATGGAAAGCCTGGATTAAGCTACTTGAACATTGAGCATCAAGATCTATAAGGATAGATCAAAATGCTTAATAATACTTTCAAATGAGCACATACCTTGACATGATCTTGAAGGTGTTCAAGATGGACCAGTCAAAGAAGGAGTTCTTGCCTGAGTTGTAAGGTACGAAGTTAAGACTTAAAGCTCGACCACGGCAGAATAGAGAGAAAGGACGAAGGTCGTCCCCTATGCTTAAGACGTAGGCTCTTCAGTATGCTATGCTGTGTACCGCACCTGAAGTGTGCCTTGCCATGAGTCAGTCAAGGGGTACAAGAGTGATCCAAGAATGGCTCACAGGACAGCGGTCAAAGTTATCCTTAGTAACTAGTGGACTAAGGAATTTTCTCGATTATGGAGGTGGTAAAAGAGTTCGTCGTAAAGGTTACGACGATGCAAGCTTGACACCTATCCGGATAGCTCTGAGTAGAGAGACCGGATACATATAATGGAGCAATAATTTAGAATAGCTCCAAGTAGAACAGTTGTTTGGAATAGCTCCAAATAGAGCGTGGTAGCTGCATCTAGGAGATGACATAGAGATTTGTAAAGCACACACGGATCTGAAAGGTTCAGACCCGTTGACTAAAACCTCTCTCACAAGCAACATGATCAAACATAAAACTCATTGAGTGTTAATCACATAGTGATGTGAACTAGACTACTGACTCTAGTAAACTCTTGGGTATTAGTCACATGGCGATGTGACCTGTGAGTGTTAATCACATGGCGATGTGAACTAGATTATTGACTCTAGTGCAAGTGGGAGACTGTTGGAAATATGCCCTAGAGGCAATAATAAAAGTATTATTATTATATTTCCTTGTTCATGATAATTGTCTTTTATTCATGCTATAACTGTATTATCCGGAAATCGTAATACACGTGTGAATACATAGACCACAATATGTCCCTAGTGAGCCTCTAGTTGACTAGCTCGTTGTGATCAACAGATAGTCATGGTTTCCTGGCTATGGACATTGGATGTCGTTGATAACGGGATCACATCATTAGGAGAATGATGTGATGGACAAGACCCAATCCTAAGACTAGCACAAAAGATCGTGTAGTTCATTTGCTAGAGCTTTGCCAATGTCAAGTATCTCTTCCTTCGACCATGAGAGCGTGTAACTCCTGGATACCGTAGGAGTGCTTTGGGTGTATCAAACGTCACAACGTAACTGGGTGACTATAAAGGTGCACTACAGGTATCTCCGAAAGTATCTATTGTTTTATGCGGATCGAGACTGGGATTTGTCACTCCGTGTAAACGGAGAGGTATCTCTGGGCCCACTCGGTAGGACATCATCATATGCGCAATGTGACCAAGGAGTTGATCACGGGATGATGTGTTACGGAACGAGTAAAGTGACTTGCCGGTAACGAGATTGAACAAGGTATTGGATACCGACGATCGAATCTCGGGCAAGTAAAATACCGCTAGACAAAGGGAATTGAATACGGGATTGATTAAGTCCTTGACATCGTGGTTCATCCGATGAGATCATCGTGGAACATGTGGGAGCCAACATGGGTATCCAGATCCCGCTGTTGGTTATTGACCGGAGAACGTCTCGGTCATGTCTGCATGTCTCCCGAACCCGTAGGGTCTACACACTTAAGGTTCGATGACGCTAGGGTTATAAAGGAAGCTTGTATGTGGTTACCGAATGTTGTTCGGAGTCCCGGATGAGATCCCGGACGTCACGAGGAGTTCCAGAATGGTCCGGAGGTAAAGATTTATATATAGGAAGTCCTGTTTCGGCCATCGGGACAAGTTTTCGGGGTCATCGGTATTGTACCGGGACCACCGGAAGGGTCCCGGGGGCCCACCGGGTGGGGCCACCTGCCCCGGGGGGCCACATGGGCTGTAGGGGGTGCGCCTTGGCCTACATGGGCCAAGGGCACCAGCCCCAAGAGGCCCATGCGCCTAGGGAATCCTAGAGGGAAGAGTCCTCAAAGGGGAAGGCACCTCCGAGGTGCCTTGGGGAGGATGGACTCCTCCCCCCCTTCTTGGCCGCACCCCTTTCTTGGAGTAAGGGGCAAGGCTGTGCCTCCCCCCTCTCCCTTGCCCCTATATATAGTGGAGGGGAGGGAGGGCATCCAGACCTGAGCCCTTGGCGCCTCCCTCCCTCCCGTGACACCTCCTCCTCTCCCGTAGGTGCTTGGCGAAGCCCTGCAGGATTGCCACGCTCCTCCATCACTACCACGCCGTTGTGCTGCTGCTGGATGGAGTCTTCCTCAACCTCTCCCTCTCTCCTTGCTGGATCAAGGCGTGGGAGACATCGTCGAGCTATACGTGTGTTGAACGCGGAGGTGCCGTGCGTTCGGCACTTGATCATCGGTGATTTGAATCACGACGAGTACGACTCCATCAACCCCGTTCACTTGAACGCTTCCGCTTAGCGATCTACAAGGGTATGTAGATGCACTCTCCTTTCTACTCGTTGCTGGTCTCTCCATAGATAGATCTTGGTGTACGTAGGAAATTTTTGAATTTCTGCTACGTTCCCCAACAACGATCATCGCTTCTGTCTACAGTTTTTGAAGTTTCCATAGCTTTTGTTGTTCCATTGGCTTGTTTGCAAGTGTTTGATTAGCATATGTGTTTTTTGTAAGCGTGGTTTTTCTGATCACATTGTGCAAGGAGTTCGATCGTCACGTTTAGATGTTTGAATACGAGTATGTGTTGCATGGTTTAGTTCCTGGCAACCTTGTGTTTGTGTGCGTCTCAATGAAGTTCAGTAGGTAGGAGGTGGTCATCGTTTCTTGTCATTTGCATCGGTGTCGGTGATGAAGTCATTGTCTTCAGTGTTGAAGATGGACTTGAGACGTATGCTGTAGCCAGACTCGCAATGCCAGAATCAGACTCCTCCTCAGACTCCACCTCTGCCTCCTCAGAAGCGGACTCCTCCTCTGAATCCATTTCCTTGCCAACAAACGCACGTGCCTTGCCAGATGAGCTCTTCTTGTGTGATGAAGACTTTGAGGAAGACTTGGAAGAAGACTTTGAGTATTTCTTCTTCTTCTTGTCGTCAGAATCATATTCCTTGCTCTTCTTCTTCCTTCTATTCTCATTGTCCCACTGTGGACACTCAGAGATGAAGTGTCCAGTTTTCTTGCACTTGTGACATGTTTTCTTCTTGTAGTCATGAGAAGAAGCTTCATCATTCCTTGAGCTTGATAGAGAAGATTTTCTGAAGCCTTTCTTCTTGGTAAATTTTTGGAACTTCTTCACTAGCATAGCAAGTTCCCTTCCAATGTCTTCAGGATCATCAGAACTGCTGTCAGATTCTTCTTCAGATGAGGAAACAGCTTTTGCCTTCAAGGAACGAGTTCGCCCATAGTTTGGACCATAGATATCTCTTTTCTCAGAAAGCTGAAACTCATGTGTGTTGAGCCTCTCAAGTATGTCAGACGGATCGAGTGTCTTGAAATCAGGACGTTCTTGAATCATCAGGGCTAGGATGTCAAATGAACTATCAAGTGATCTCAGCAGCATCTTGACAATTTCATGTTTGGTGATCTCAGTGGCGCCGAGGGCTTGAAGCTCATTTGTGATGTCAGTGAGCCGGTCAAATGTGTGCTGGACATTCTCATTGTCATTTCGCTTGAAGCGGTTGAAGAGGTTGCGAAGAACACTGATTCTCTGATCTCTCTGGGTTGAGATGCCTTCATTGACCTTGGAGAGCCAGTCCCAGACCAGCTTGGATGTCTTCAAGGCACTCACACGGCCATACTATCCTTTTGTCAGATGACCATAGATGATATTTTTGGCAGTAGAGTCCAGTTGAGTGAACTTCTTGATATCAGCAGTAGTGACACCTTCTCCAGCCTTGGGAACGCCGTTCTCGACGACATACCATAGGTCAACGTCAATGGCTTCAAGATGCATGCGCATCTTATTCTTCCAGTAGGGATATTCAGTTCCATCGAAGACGGGGCACGCAACAAAGACTTTGATTATCCCTGCAGTCAACATAGCTAAAACTCCAGGTGGTTAAACTGAATCACACAGAACAAGGGAGCACTTTGCTCTGATACCAATTGAAAGTGCGTTATATCGACTAGAGGGGGGGTGAATAGGCGATTTTTATGAAAGTCTTCAAAACGTGGGAAGTTATGAAGACAAACAGCGAAGATTTGCCTATTACTATGCAACGGAAGTTAGATTACACTAGGCAAGCCATGGTCAAGTATTCAATAGAGTGAAAGCACAATGACAAACAGCTGCAGTGTAATAAGGATCAGGTAGGAAGAAGTTATGAAGTTATGAAGCCAAACAGATCATACATTCACGTTGTGAAGACAAAAGATAGAGCAAGCATGCAATCGCTTCACAATGAGTAACAGTAAGAAAAAGGAAGTGAAGATGAAACCGGTGACTCGTTGAAGACAATGATGTGTTGGACCAGTTGCAGTTGCTGTGACAACTGTACGTCTGGTTGGAGCGGCTAGGTATTTAAACCTTAGGACACACAGTCCCGGACACCCAGTCCTGAACACGCAGCTTAGGACACCAAGTCCTCACCGTATTCTCCTGGAGCTAAAGTCACATAGTCCTCGCCCAATCACTCTGGTAAGTCTTCAAGGTAGACTCCCAAACCTTCATAGACTTCGTTCACTGGCAATCCACAATGTCTCTTGGATGCTCTGAACGCGACGCCTAACCGTCTGGAGGATTCACAGTCCTCAAGTGTAATAAGTCTTCAGATCACACAGACAAGAAGACTTAAGTGATGCCCAATGTTCTCTGGCTCTGGGTGGTTAGGGCTTTTCTCCTCGCTAGGAATTTTCTCTCAAAAGCTTCGAGGTGGGTTGCTCTCAAACGAAAAAAGCCGTGCACTAAAATCTGAGCAGCCAACCATTTATGGTTGTAGGGGGTGGGCTATTTATAGCCACTTGGCAACCCGACCTGATTTGTCCGAAATGACCCTGGGTCACTAAGGAACTGACACGTGTCTCAATGGTCAGATTTCAAACTCTCATGGCAACTTTACTTGGGCTACAAGCAAAGCTGACTTGTCCAGCTCTGGACAAGATTCGCTCTCATTGTCTTCACTCGAAGACATAGGTTTTTGGTTTAGGCATCACTTCAGTCATTCTGACTGGTTCTCCTGGACCCCACTTAACAGTACGGTGGTTCCTATGACTCAACACAAAAGAAAAAGAACTACGAAAGATCTAAGTCTTCGAGCTCCATAGGCTTCATAACGTGTCTTCTTTTGTCATAGTCTTCAATGTGAATATCTTCATATAGCACCTTTGGCTTCAATGTCTTCATACATTTTTAGGGGTCATCTCTGGTAGTAAAACCGAATCAATGAGGGACTTCTACCTGTGTTATCCTGCAATTCTCACAAACACATTAGTCCCTCAACTAGGTTTGTCGTCAATACTCCAAAACCAACTAGGGGTGGCACTAGATGCACTTACAATCGGAAAGTGGTTCCACTCATTACGGGAGAATATGTCTCATTGAAATCAATGTCGGGTCTCTGCGTGAACCCTTGTGCTACGAGCCTTGCTTTGTATCTCACCACCTCATTATTCTCATTCTATTTTCGGAGAAAAACCCATTTGTATCCGACTGGGAAAACATTGGGAGGTGTCGGTATTGCTTCAGTGAATACCTTTCTTTTGTTAAGCGAGGCAATTTCTGCTTGTATTGCGTCCTTCCATTTAGGCCAGTCGGAGCGTTTTTGACACTCAATGATAGTCTTTGGATCATGATCAGTGAGAAGGATATCTGCAATTTTTTTAGCAAAATAAATGTTGACAGTCGTAGACTTACGATCGAAAGATTCTCCAGAATCGACATAGTTGATAGAAATTTCCTGCACCCCTAGTGACTCTTCGTGATTTCCCAATACGGTGAATTTGGGTGTTCCGATGGCCCAACCAGTGTGTGCAAACTGAAGCTGGGTTGTGGAGGTTGCCCTTCCACTGGGTGTATACTATCCATAAGGTGTTTATCAACGTTGAGTTGACTTGCATTTACTGACTCCGAGGTTTTTCTCCTCGATTTCCTTTGTTGCTTGCTGGAAGTTTGTTCTAGGTCAGAGGCCATACTACTCCCCCTCTTTTTAGGAACAGGGAGTTGCGTGGTTTTTATTGGTACCTTCACTCTTTCGGGCGCATTTCTGGCCGGGTTTAAGGACTTTGTAACACCTTTTAGATCAGTAAATGAATCTGGCAGGTTATTTGCAAGATGTCGCAAATTAATGATTTTCCAAACTTGGAGTTCGGTCTCTTGTGTACGTGGATCAGAGGACGAAATGGCTTGATCATTCCAATCAATTTCCGGGCATTCTTTCTGGTACTTGAAGTCTCCCCCTAATGCCGGAAATTGTTCCTCATTAAATATACAATCAGCGTGACGGGCTGTGAACAGGTCCCCAGTAAGGGGTTCCAGGTACTTAATAATCGATGGTGATTTGTACCCCACATAGATCCCCAGTTTCCTATGTGGGTCCATGGATGTCCGCTGTGGTGGTGAGATCGGGATGTATGCAGCACATCTGAACTGACGCAGATGGGAAATGCTAAGAGGATTTCCACGTACCAATTGCAGAGGGGAAGTACTGTGATATGCAGTAGGCCTCAATTGTATCAAGTCAGCAGCGTGTAGAACCGCATGACCCCAACAAGAGGTTGGCAAGTTACAATTCATTAACAAAGGTCTTGCAATGAGTTTGATCCTTTTAATCAATGATTCAGCCAAACCATTTTGTGTATGGACATATGGAATAGAATGCTGAACTTCAATCCCCAGGGCCATGCAATAATCATTAAAAGCACATGAGGAGAATTCTGTAGCATTGTCCATGCGGATTGACTTAATTTGACTTTCTGGATAATGGGCTTGTAATTTAATGACTTGCCTCATTATCTTGGCAAATGCATGGTTTCGCGTGGATACAAGACACACGTGTGACCATCCTGTAGATGCATCAATTAGAACCATGAAGTACCGGAAAGGTCTAGATAATGGTTGGATGGGACCACAAATGTCTCCTTGAATACGTTCAAGAAACTGAAGTGGTTCATCTTGTATTTTAAGGTGAGAGGGTCTCAAAATTAGCTTTCCCATGGCACAAGATGTGCACACAAAGTCTGAAGATTGAGGAAATTTTGACTCGAGCAAATTATGACCAATGGAATTGCTAGTAAATTTTCTCATCATCCCGATCCCGGGATGGCCTAGGCGATCATGCCAGGTTTGAAATGCGTCAACATTTTGAAAAATTACATTGTAGGCAACATGTTCTACGGGTTTGATGTACGTATAGTACAAACCAGACGATAGAGAAGGAATTTTTTCATGTACCTGCTTGCCATATCCGTGATCTTTGGTGAAGAGTAGATACTCCTCTTTGTTGTCTTAATGGGTTTCAATGTGAAAGCCATTTTTACGGATATCTTGATAACTGATCAGGGTACGTGATGAGTCGGGATACAACAAAGCATCCTCAATTGTCACTTGTGTACCACCTGGGAGGGTAAATATGGCACGTCCAGTGCCAACGATTACCGTATCGCGTCCAACGATAGTTAGAATATCTCCATTCATTTTTTCCAGAGTTTGAAAATATTTCATCTCCCTCAGTATGGAGTTTGTGGTTGTACTATCCACAAGGCATAATTCCTCTTCCATCGGATTGTCACCGTAGAGAACTATATATAAGACAAATAACTTTCAATAAGAAAATCTCGTGTAAATACATAGAATACAATCTTATTTATATCAAATATGTTGGTACAATTACAATCTTATTATATCAAATGTGCTGATACAATATAAAGACAACAACAATACTTATATTCTTATTACAACATCACAAATGGACATAGCTAAATAGATCACTATGGAGATTGTGGGACTAGTCAAAGTCTCCAAACACGTCGTTTGAGGTATACTCAATCATCATGCTCTCCATGTCAGCAAGGTCCTCTGGCTGATGGAACGCAATGGTGTTGCTCGGTCCAGGAGGAACGCCGTGCGAACTACCAGCTCCATTGACGCTGTCTGAATGAAGGTTGAAGTTGGCTTCGAACCTCTTCCCTTGAGATGCTTTGCGTCCCTGAGATTGCTGGTACAGCATAACCAGATGCTTCGGGATCTTGCACTTGTCGGTGGGGTGTGTGTAGCATCCACACTTGTTGCAAAGCAGAGATTTATCATGCTTGGGCTTTGCAGTGCCTTTTCCCTTGTCTGAGTTCCTAGACCTCCTGTTCCTAATGCACTTTCGCTTGTTTTGGAAATTTGATTGATATCCCCTAAAGGCACCATCAAACTTCTGTCTATTCATGACATTCATGTGAACTTCAGGTAAAGGTTGTGCCCCAACTGGGCGTTGAGAATCATTCTTAGCGAGTAGCTCATCATGCTTTTCAGCCTGGAGTAACATATGAATAAGCTCGGAATAGATAGTATAGTTGCGAGCACGGTATTGCTGCTGGAGGATCCTGTCCGCAGGGAGCATAGTAGATAAAGTTTTCTCTATCTTCTCCGCATTAGTAGGTTCCTTCCCGCAAAAGCGTAATTTGGAACTTATCTTATGAACCTTGTGGTTGTACTCACCGACGGACTTAAAATCCTGAAGACGAAGGTGAGTCCAATCATGGAGTGCTTCTGGCAGGACAACTACCTTCTGCTGTTCATATCTCGTTTTGAGGGCTAGAAACAGAGTACTGGGAGATTCCTCCTCTAAGTACTCAGACTTTAGATCTGGGTGAATATGATGCCTTATGATGTATAAAGATGCATAGTTTTGCTGCTCTGTCAGCGGCGTGGTTTCGGCCGGTAGGGGAGTCTCCGGGTCCTGGATTGCACGCGCTATCCCATAGGAAGCAAGTCTGATCTTGACGTCCATGGCCCATGTAGGGTAGTTGTGGCCATTGAGGGCAAGCTCCTCAAATTCTTTTGCGGTCATCGTTTACCTACATGGATGAATCAGAGATAATTAATTTACGGAGGGTAAATTAAAAACCATCATGGTTGTATTGTAATAATGGTGCAAAATTTGATACTCAAGTGAAGAACTTGAATAATGTAGACCTCAATTGATTGAACATAACACGTCGAAGATCGCATGGATCTCACGGTAATAGGCTACATAATCTGACAATGTCAGTAGATGCGCTTGTTTCTATTACCTTGTGTATGTTATTCAATTTAAATATAAGGAAATGCACATTCAAGGTAATCATTTGTCGAATTGGACAAAATGTAGACCGTGATTCCAAATATAATGAGGGAGGCGTGTATAAAAAATTTGCAAGTTTGTTGTATGAGAGAAATTAATCTCAATCGTTGAAACATGTTCTAGAAAATTGGTATGTGGTAAACACATAGAACATGACATTTCTAGATAATGTTGGTCCTTTATTTACATTATCAAATACATTACATAATGTAAACACACGCCTACATATATTTACACATGTCCTAAAATAGAGTAAATCTAAATACCAGACTAGAATGTAAATAACTACATGCACAGAGGCTAAACAGTGCTAAACAGTGAGACATTACTGCTAAAACTACTGTTACAAGAATTAAACTGGAAAAACCAGAAGAAAAAAAACTTTCTAAGGACTTGGCCTGTAGCCTAGGGCGATCTGGGCTAGGCCCACGGCCCATGTGGAGATGGGGCGGTCAGCCGGCCTTATATGGCGAGCGGTTAGGGATCAGGGGATTCAATCCCCTCCCGACGAGACGCCTGGCGGCGCCGCCACCCCACTCCTTTGCCGCAGTTCACAGGGGGCTCGCCGGCGTGCCTCCCTCATCCTCCGACGAGATGTAGACAGCAGCGGAGGCGAGGCCGGAGTGGCGGCTTAGGCGGCGGTCGATGGCGGCGATGGCGCGACCAAACAGGCGGCGGCGTCCCTCCATGCTCGTGGAGTCCTGGAGGCACGGTCGGGCGACCGTGCGCGGGGACGGCTGTGCCTCGTCCAGCACGGAGGTGGGGGCGTGCGGGGGCTCGGTGGCGCTGCGACTCGGGCCGGCGTCCTCGTCTCCAGGCTGCGCGACCGGCGTCGGGCCAGCGGCTTGGGTCGTCCCTCCGGCGCCGCTCGGGAACGGCACGAAGATGAAGAAGCCGGGCTCGTCAGCTGGAGGCGGAGATGGAATCCGCATTGGAGCCGCGAGCACGGACCCGGGGATCTCTTCTTCGTGTGCGGGAGGCGCGCCGGGGCCGGCCATCGTTGGGGCGTGGTCACCGGGAGCAGCGGCGCGATGGCCGTGTCTGGGGGCGGAGGCCACGTCGAGGGCCGCGTATAGCGGCATGGTGACTTTGTCCAGCGCCATGGTGTCCGAATCGGCGGCGACGGCGCCCGCGTACTCCATGACGGCCACGGGCTGGCGACGGCGGCCGTCCTCACGGATGAGGCGGAGGAAGAAAGAGATGAGTCCACGCATCTCACCATCGGCGAGGCGTTCCTGTGCTCTCGGCAGAGCGTGCGTGATAACGTGTTTAAGTGAAAGATGAACTTGTATTAATTGATAGAACTAGTACAGCTTATATATGTTTGGAAAAGAAGCATCGCACAAGACGCGATGGTTGGAACCGATGCAACGGTTAGAGGAGGGGAAAAGAGATGCGTCGGTTGCTACAAGGCGCCTGCATGCAGCACGACGGACACAGCTTCAGTGACTTCATGAAGCTAAGTCTTAACGTTAGCCCCCTCTGTCAGCTATTCATTCAAGATCCAACAAACTAGATTGATCCATATTTTGAATATATTTTTTATAAGTGTTCAGAAAAAATTGAAAAAATTACAATAAATTATAAATGTTTCGCTTAGTATTCTGTGAAAGTCTCAACCCATTTGGATGTATGGTTTGTGATTAAATAACTTTTTGAGCTTAAATAAATAAAAAATGTGTATTCGCAAACTATACATCCAAATGGATTGAAATTTTCACAGAATACTAAACGAAATATTTATGATTTATTGGAATTTTTTTAATATTTTCTGAATATTTTTTAAAGAATTATCTGGAATATGGATCAATCTGATTCATCGGATGTTGAATGGATGGTTGGTAGAGGAGGCTAAGTTACAGTGAGACTTAGGGCCTGTTCGGGAGTGCTCCAGCTCCTGGCTTCTCCAACTCCATGACCAGAGCTGGGCCGAACGGTTTTAACTCCAGAAGCTGCGATTTAGAAGCTGATGAGACATCTAGTGCAAAAAATGAGGAGTTGAGGGAGCTGGGATTTCCCAGATCCGAGAAAACAGGGAAGCTGGAGTTGAGCGATATTGCCCGAGGATGCCACCGCCAAGTGACTTTGAGGCAGCGTACCGGTTCGCTCGATACATTCCTCTTCTCCAGCGCATCCCTTCCGACTGGGCCTAGCCCAGGCCTGTCTGATTTGCTTCCCAAACGGGCCACTTCCACGCTTAATGGGCTGGCAGCCCCAAGCGAGCGCCACGATCGGAGTCAGATGCTGCCGAACGATCCTGCGGTCGCTAAGTAAAGTAGAAGCGAGGAGGAGAAGCTGGATATGTGGAGTTTTGAGAAGTCAGAGGAGATCCGAACATGCCCTTAGCTTCACAAAGTCACTGAAGCTGTGTCCCTGCAGGACAGGGGGAGATTTCCCTCTAATTAATATGTGCTAATTAATCACAACAGGAGGGAGTATTTTTTTAGGATTTTTTGAGCCATTTGTATTCGTAGATCTCACTAAATATTTTACCATCCTGGTTATCTGTGTTACGACAAAGCAACCAAGCTCGGAATATATCAGTTTACGTATAGGTATACTAGCAAAAGGGTCTTTGCTGCAACGGGAGGAAAAAAAATCATGATCTTCAATGCCCATGACCACATTTTGCTGCATCACCGAGATACACCATCACTCTCAATTTCGTGAAATCATGAATAATTTTTGAAATCATGACATTTTTTTAAACTCATGCACATATTTGAAATTATGAACGTTTTTCAAATTCGTGAACACTTTTTACAAATTTTTGATCATTTTCTAAAATCAAGAACATTTTTTGAATTTGTGAACATTTTATTCCAAACAATTTTTGTAAAAATTGTGAACATTTTTTAAACAATTTTCTTGAATCGGCAAACATTTCTCGAATCGATGAACATTTTTTTCAAAATCGGTGGAACAAATTTTAAAATTCATGATTTTTTTATTGAATGAACATTTTTTGAATGCATGACCATTTTTTGAATTAGCAAATATTTTATGAATGAATAAATTATTTTGCAAGTCATGAACAGTTTTTGAATTGGCAAAATTTTGTTCAATTTCATTAACATTTTTTAATACACCAATTTTGGAAAAATCATGAGCATTTTTTGATTTCCCGAACATATATTTTCAATTTTTTATTTTTTGCATAAAAAACATTTCTTACAAAATTGCAAACATTTTTTGAATCCACAGGCATATACGATTCATTGAACATTTTATTTCAGAATTATCATTTTTTTAATTTTCAAACTTTTTTGAAGCCCCAAATTATTTAAAGTGAAAAAACAGAAAAGAAAAAAAATATATAAAAAACAGGCCGTCCGGACATGCGTTGGCCCAAATGGCGCGCTGCGTCTTGTCCCAGCGCGCAGAGGGCCATATAGGAGGTCCCTACTGCATGGGCCGACCTAGGCAGAGAATTCCCATGTGTAAAACATTTTTTATCACTTATAGATGGCATTGGTAGGTAATATTTTACAATTTTAGAGGCAATTTTCATGACGTCCCGCCAGAAGCAATTACCCCTTTATTATTCCTATAAATGTTGGAAAGTGCAGCTGCACTTTTCAGTCGAACCGAGCGCATGTATGTCAGCGGTCCGATGCATGCATGTGGTTATTTAACACAACAGATGGTGGCAGTGTGTGGTATTGTGTCCGCGTGCATGTGGATACCCAGCGTTTGTGCGCATGTATGTGATGACGTCATCTATTTATTCCGTTTCAATTTTTTTAAAGCTACAACTTTTGAACCGAGTATCAGAACGAATAATAGTTTTCATATTTGCTTCCTCGTGATGACTTCTTCAAAACTAGGTCCCATATGAATATGTTTTGATGATTTTTTAGAAGCAACTTTAATGCTAGACGAGGTAAGTTTAGTGCTAAACAAGAGCAACTTTGATGCTAAATGAATTGCACCGTGTGTATTAGTGAATTTGCCTAGTAGCCTCCTACTTAGTTGTGTGAAGTGGTGTAGTAGGTGATTACCATGGTTGCCAAGTTGCATACATTAGAAACTAAGTTGTAGATAGTTTAGTTGGTTATATCATACTGCGAAAGTTGATAATCGTAGATTGAAAAATTATCTTACATGGCTTCTAAGTTGTCTACCTTATTAGAAGCCAAGTTGCCTATGGGTGATCCTCAACTGCCTACAATATTATGAAGGTTGTTCATCAAGGGACCTAAGTTTTCTATCATGATTCCAAATTTTGAAACTATGTGAGGATGAATGGTATGAGAGCCTTATGTTTTCCATTTTTGGGTGAGTATGGCCGCCAACGCTACTGAGCATGCGGGTGTTAGCTAGCCAGGTCGCTCGAGCTCTTCAAAACTAAACCCCACATAGATATGTTTTGATGTTTGTTTTTCAAAAGCAACTTTATGCTAGATGAGGCAACTTTAGTGCTAAACAAAAGCAACTTCACTCCATTAAAAGTAACCGATTAGCAACAATAAGCGGAAACTAAGTAGGAACAGTGAAGTACTTCGAAATAGAGGTAGATAACATCACATCACCTTCATAAGAATTTTCCTTCTACTAGAGGCAACTTTACTACCTTTTGTGTCTTACTTAATTTTGTCTAACATTCTCGTAACTTCCTCACCGGTACTTCTAAGTTGCCTATTTTGTTCATGCTTGTATGTCGTTGTTTCTAAATTGCCTATAATACTGTGAAATAATCTACCGTTGATGCTCTATTGTCTACTATTGCTAGCTATAATAGGCAACTTGGTGGTGAATCGAGGCAACTTCAGAGTGTTTTGTAGGCGAGATAGAAAAGTAGTGATAAGCAACTTCACAATATTGCAGGCAACTATTTTTTTGCAAAGTTAGGCAACTTAGCAGCAATGGTAGGCGGTTAATTACTAGTAGCATGCAACTAGGCATCAATGGTAGGCAATTTCATAGTTTTAATAGGCAATTGAGCATCAATAGTAGGCAATAGATGATCAACAGTAGGCAACTGAGTATTCATGATAGGCAAGTTGGGATAATGTTAACAAAATTTCACAAGTACATATAGTGCAGTGAAGTTGCTTGTATGTAGCACTAAAGGTGCCTTATGTTTTGTGTTTTTTTTCTCATTTTACTAACCTAATAGGCACTCCTACTAGGCCAAAAAGAAGAAGTTGCTTCCCTATAGCACTATAGTTGCCTCCATCGCACCCAAAGTTTCCCACAAAAAAGTTTTACGAAACCTAATTATATGGGATCTAGTTTTGAAGAACTCGTCGTGAGAAACCCAACGATGAAAACAGATTTGAATTTCAATGCTCGAACCATAAGTTATTGCTTTTTAATTTTTTTTGAAACTATAAATAAATGCACGTGAGATATAGATCTTGGCTGATTTTATGATAGCGTACGTGGCTACGGAGAGGTGGTGGGAGGGGGACCGGTGCCTTCGTATTCTAGCACCGTCTTTAGGCCCAGGTTATCTTTTTTGCGAAAAAAGTAAGGTCTACCTGATTAGACGAACAAGCGCTCATGCGCTCCCTAGCCATGTCCTTTATTATTAGGTATAGATGTACACCGACGAAAGCTCTGACGTCACTTGCATCTCATCGCTTGCAATGGAAGTGATCCATACGTGCGCCTAAGCGTAAGTTCTGTTTAGATTTAACTCACGAGACTCTTGACCGACAACGTGCATGTGCCAACCAGCCTATATATATAGACCTCAACCTAGGCTAGACATGGCAACATGGAGGTGTAGCCCTCGACCTCGGCTTGTCATGGCAACATGGAGGTGAGCGCGATGATGGGGAACGTTGCATGAAAATCAATTTTTTTCCTACGGAACACCCAAGATCTAATCTATGAGATGCATGGCAGTGAGAGGGGAGTGAGTCTATGTACCCTTGTAGACTGAAAGTATTAGCGTATGTAACGCGGTTGATGTAGTCGTACTCTTCATGATCCAATCACGATCCAATCTGATCTAGTGCCGAACGGACGACACCTTTGAGTTTAGCACACGTTCAGCTTGATGGCATCCTCTTCTCCTTGATCTAGCAAGCGAGGAAGAGGAAGTAGATGATATCGGGACTAGCCCAATGGTGAGGTGATGGTGGTGACAGAGAAATTCCGACAGGGCTTCGCCAAGCGCGTACTAGAGAAACATGGGAGGAGTTGGGAGAGGCAATGGGCAAGGGTCAAGGGGTGGCTGCCCCCCATGAGCCCCCCGCTCTATAGGCTAGAGGGCAGGGGAGGGCGTCCAAAGCCCTTCTAGGGCCGGCCACATGGGAGAGATTCCTTCAAACTTGGAGATAGCATCTTATCTCTAGATTCAACCCTTTAAATTTAGAGATAAGTGATGACCCACAAGTATAGGGAATCAATCATAGTCCTTTCGATAAGTAAGAGTGTCGAACCCAACGAGGAGTAGAAGGAAATGACAAGTGGTTTTCAGCAAGGTATTTTTTGTAAGCACTGAAATAGTCGGTAACAGGTAGTTTGATAACAAGATAATTTGTAATGGTAAATAAAGTGCAGCAAGGTAGCCCAATCCTTTTGTGGCAAAGGACATGCCAAAACTGTGTCTTATAATAAGCAAGCATTCTTGAGGGCACACGGGAATTTCATCTAGTCACTTTCATCATGTTGGTTTGATTCGCGTTCGCTAATTTGATAATTTGATATGTGGATGGACCGGTGCTTGGGTGCTGTTCTTACTTGAACAAGCCTCCCACCTATGATCAACCCACTCGCAAGCATCTGTAACTACGAGAAAAATATTAAGATAACATCTGACCATAGCATTAAACATATGAATCCAAATCAATCCCTTACGAAGTAGGGCATAAACTAGGGTTTAATCTTCCGTCACTCTAGCAACCCATCATCTAATAACTACTCCACAATGCATTCCCTTAGGCCCAAAGAGGGTGAAGTGCCATGTAGTCTATGTTCACATGACACCACTAAGGGAATCTCAACATTCATATCATCAAAATATCGAACACATATCAAGTTCACATGATTACTTGCAACATGACTTCTCCCGTGACCTCAAGAATGATGTCTACTACACAACCTTCTTCTTGTAGACGTTGTTGGGCCTCCAAGTGCAGAGGTTTATAGGACAGTAGCAAATTTCGCTCAAGTGGATGACTTAAGGTTTATCAATCCGTGGAAGGCATAGGATAAAGATGGTCTCTCTCAAGCACCCCTGCAAACAAATAACAAAGAGTCTCTTGTGTCCTCAACACACCCAATACAATGGTAAATTGTATAGGTGCACTTGTTCGGCGAAGAGATGGTGATACAAGTGCAATATGGATGGTAGATATAGGTTTTTGTAATCTGAAAATATAAAAACAGCAAGGTAACTAATGATTAAAGTGAGTGAAAACGGTATTGCAATGCATTGAAACAAGGCCTAGGGTTCATACTTTCACTAGTGCAAGTTCTCTCAACAATGATAACATAATTGGATCATATAAACGATAGCGCTTGTTGGGAGGCAACCCAATTTTATTTTTATTCCTTGCTTTTTGCTACTGTTTAGTAATAAATAATTTATCTAGCCTATGTTTTGGTTGTGTTTTTTGTGTTTAATTAGTGTTTGTGCCAAGTAGAACCGTTGGGAAGACTTGGGGAAAGTCTTTTTGATCTTGCTGTAAAAAATAGAAACTTTAGCGCTCACGAGAATCGCTGCCATTTTTATTTGGAAAGTTCTATTTAGTTAATTCTTTTTGAATATGATTAATAGATAAATTCCTCACATCCAGCAATTTATTTTAGAATTTTTGGGGTTCCAGAAGTTGCGTTAGCTATAGATTACTACAGACTGCTCTGTTTTTGACAGATTCTGTTTTTCGTGTGTTGTTTGCTTATTTTGATAAATCTATGGCTAGTAAAAGAGTTTATAAACTGTGACGCCCCCGACTCAATCATACACTAATCATACATGCAAACATCTACAATCAAGATCAGGGACTCACGGGAAGATATCACAACACAACTCTAAAAATAAAATAAGTCATACAAGCATCATAATACAAGCCAGGGGCCTCGAGGGCTCGAATACAAGGGCTCGGTCATAGACAAGTCAACGGAAGCAATAATATCTGAGTACAGACATAAGTTAAACAAGTTTGCCTTAAGAAGGCTAGCACAAACTGAGATACAGATCGAAAGAGGCACATGCCTCCTGCCCGGGATCCTCCTAAACTACTCCTGGTCATTGTCAGCGGGCTGCACGTAGTAGTAGGCACCTCTAGTCTAGTAGGAGTCGTCATCAACGGTGGCGTCTAGCTCCTGGGCTTCATCGTCTGGTCGCAGCAATCGGGTGTAGGAAGGGGGAAAAGGGGGAACAAAGCAACCGTGAGTACTCATCCAAAGTACTCGCAAGCAAGGAGCTACACTACATATGTATGCATTGGTATCAAATGGAATAAGGGTATCATATGTGGACTGAACTGTAGAATGCTAGAATAAGAGGGGGATAGCTAGTCCTATTGAAGGCTACACTTCTGGCCACCTCCATCTTGCAGCATGTAGGAGAGAGCAGAAGGTAAGTTCACCAAGTAGCATCGTGTAGCATAATCCTACCCGGCGATCCTCTCCTCGTTGCCCTGTTAGAGAGCGAACGCCGGGTTGTATCTGGCACTTGGAAGGGTGTGTTTTATTAAGTATCCGGTTCTAGTTGTCATAAGGTCAAGGTACAACTCCAAGTCGCCCTGTTACCAAAGATCACGGCTATTCGAATAGATTAACTTCCCTGCAGGGGTGCACCACATTTCCCAACACGCTCGATCCCCTTTGTCCGGACACACTTGTCGGGGTCATGCCCGACCTCGAAAGATCAACACGTCGCAACCCTACCTAGGCACAACAGAGAGGTCAGCACACCGGTCTAAATCCTATGGCGCAGGGGTCTGGTCCCATCACCCATTGCACACCTGCACGTTGCGTACGCGGCCGGTGAGTAGACCTAGCCTCCCTTATACAAGAGCAGGAGTTCCAGTCCAACCCGGGGCGCGCCGCTCAGTCGCTGACGTCACGAAGGCTTCGGCTGATACCACGACGTTGAGTGCCCATAATTGTTGCCGCGTAGTTGGTTAGTGCATATAGGCCAGTGGCCAGACCCAGATCAAATACCTAGATCTCGTTAAGCGTGTTATTTTGAAATAACCGCGGACATCGACCAGGGCCAGGCCCACCTCTCTCCTAGGTGGTCTCAACCTACCTTGTCGCTCCGCCACAAAGATCCACTCAGAGGGCCATCGGGACAAATGTCCTTTCGGACCCAATCCGTGAATCACTGGCGGGTACTCTACGAGCCGACTCGACTTCAGTTACCACAAGTATCATATATTATGTATATAAGTATAAAACCGTGATCACCTCCCGAGTAATCACGGCCCGATAGTATAACATGGCAGACGGACAAGGATGTAGGGCCACTGATGATAAACTAGCATCCTATACTAAGCATTTTAGGATTGCAGGTAAGGTATCAATAACTGTAGCAACAATGACAGGCTATGCATCAGGATAGGATTTACGGAAAGCAGTAACATGCTACACTACTGTAATGCAAGCAGTAGAGAGAAGAGTAGGTGATATCTGGTGATCAAGGGGGGGAGGCTTGCCTGGTTGCTCTGACAAGAAGGAGGGGTCATCTTCGATGTAGTCGAACACATGGACATCGACATCGGTCTCGGAGTCTACCGGAAATAAGTAATGGAGGGGGAACACAATAAATAACAAAGCAATCAAATGCAACACAAAGCAATATGCGGCAATACGTTGTGCTAGGGTTGACCTAACGTAGGGACAGGTGACACCGGTGAAGGGGGGAAACATCCGGGAAAGTATCCCCGGTGTTTCGTGTTTTTGGACACGCGGACTGAGGGGGAAAGTTGCGTGTTCACTATGCTAGGGATGTGTGGCGGACGAACAGGCTGCGTATTCGGATTCGTCTCGTCGTTCTGAGCAACTTTCATGTACAAAGTTTTTCCATCTGAGCTACGGTTTATTTTATATTGATTTTAAAAAATTTAAATTAATTTTAGCATTTAATTAATTAATTTAATTCAACATTATCGAGAACAGTGCAGGCTGGCGTCAGCATGACTTCAGCAGTCAACAGGGGTGTTGACTGGGTCGCTGACGTGTGGGTCCCACTGGTCATTGGCTTAGTTAACTAAACAAGATTAGTTAATTTAATTAAATTGATTAGGTTAATTAATTAGGCTTAATTAGATTAATTAACATGATTGATTATTTATTTATTTATTTATTTTTTAAACGTTCTGGGCTAGGCCCCACATGTCATTGGGCCAGAGGCCATAACGGGTTCGGGCGCAGCGGTCAGCGGTTGTGGGCGCCTGAACTGGACGAGCCCAGACGCTGGCTCGAGGTCACCAGGGGGGCGCCGGCCTCGACGGCGGCTGAAGTAGTGCGGCAAAACGGCAGCGAGGACGGGCGGTGGAGGCGGCGATGGCGCCTGGAGATGGCGCAACAGTGGCGGGGCACGCGAGCGAGGCAGCGATAGGCAGCGGGCGGAGTGGGAGGCAGCGGTGGGCCGCGGCAAATAGGGGCCGCGGGCGGGGCTGGCGAGGTGCCTGCAGGGGGCGGTGGCGAGCGCGGCGAGGACGGCGACTGCGGCCAGAGTAGAGGTGCGGCGACAGAAGTGCAGCGACGCGAGCGGGAAGGGGTGAGGCCGTGGTCGGAGCACGGGGGCTCGCCGGGATCCGCCGGCAGGAGGCGCCGGTGGGGGAGGCGCGCGTGGGCGGCTCGCGCACTGGCACGAATGCGGTTGTGGCGCGCGCAAGGCATGGTGTAGCAGCGGGGCGATTGGTGGACAACGGCAACAGCCGCAACAGAAGTAGAAGGCAGCAGCAAGCGGGGGAGGGGGGGACCTGAGGCTAAGGCGTAGTGCGGCGCACGAGGGAAAGTGGCAGGGGCGCGACGGCTGTGGTCGGGTGTGAGCGACGGCAGGTGAGCATGGTGCGATGAGCGCAGGGCGTGGCCGGGCGCGGCAGGACGTAACAGGCAGCAACAGGCAGCAACAACGTAGGGGGCGGGCGCGTGCGTGCTTCAGCGCGGCCAGGCGTGGCCAGGAACAGAGGAGAGAGAAGGAGAGGCCGGGGTTTCACTAGCGGTGCAGGGGAACGGGGCGGCGAGGCTCTGTGACGCGAGTCGGGGAGGAGGACGAGGAAGGCGCGCGGTCCGGCGGGGGAGGTTCGACGAGGTCCAGGCGGCGGTGTGCGCTCCGGACGGCATCGGTGAGGCGACGAGGCGAACGGGCCGGGGCACCGTTTTCCCTGATCCAGATCGGGGGGGGGGGGCAGAGAAGATCGTAGGAGAGGGAGTGGACTGAGAGGGGCGAGTGGGGAAGGGGTCGGTGTAGGGTTTGGGGTAGTGTGTGTGTGTGTGTGGGGGGGGGGGGGGGGGGGGGGGGTTAAGGGAGGCGGGGGCCTGCTCAGTTGGGCCGGTTGGCCTGGCCGGGTGGGCCGTTTGGCTTAGTTGGCCAGGGGAATCCTTCTCTCTTTTGCTTTTGTTTTGTAATTTCCTTTTATTTATTTATTTATTTATTTTTCCTTAACAGTTTTATTTTATTTTATTTTATAAAACATAAAAGTTGAACCTAAATTAGTAGCACTAATTATACCTCTGCTACAAAAAGTTTAAACCCCTAAATAAAATATTTTAACATTTTATAATTAACAAAAGTCATTTATTAAATGGGTTATGTTGTTGTTTCATTTTCATTTGAGCATTTAAACATTTTAAAAAGTGTGATTTCTCCACCAGAATCACCTATGCAATATTTGGCTCACTCCGAACATTCTAGTTTTAATATTTGAATTTTTTTATTATTTGCTTGATTTTGAATTTGAATTCAAACTGAGATTAGAAATAGTAATCGAGGTGATGTGGCATCATTAGCAGAGGTTCACTGTATCTTAAATATCCGGGCATCACAATTCTCCTCCACTATAAGAAATCTCGTCCCGAGATTTTTAAGAGGTGGAGTAAGGGGGAAGTTCTGTTTATGAAACTCTAACGAGTCTTCTCGGTGTTGGTTGCTCTTCTCGAAGAGGTCGATCCACTACGTTAATGTCTTCATCTCTCTAGTACAGGTCATCATGATGAAGCCAACATCCTTTCCTCAGGATCCTCGTCGTACTTATGGGAAAGTTAAGTGGAACAATTCGAGAAGGACGGAGTTCAACACATGTTAGGTACCTAGGGCTATCTCAGTGAACGAGGTACAGAGGCATCTCTCGAATTGACATTCAAGAAAGTCATCGAGAGTAAGTAAGAAGGTGGTTTCGATCCTGGGACCTGTGGGTTATGGGTCCACCATGTGGTTTAAAAGTAGAAAGGGCGGTTACATCTTGCACTATCGTGATAGCGAGGCATGGCAGGGGATAACCTGTCAGTTATGTCAGAAACAACATCGGTACCAAGGGCGAGGGACGAAGAGAACCATTTTCCCGCTCGTTGAATGAGGCTGACCAATAGGCAAAGTTCTCGTCCATCGGTGGTTAGCGGAATGTCAGCAACTATAGTAACAGGGTGTAGCTGATAGAATTGTACACCAAGGTGTTTACATAAGCAGGAGAATATTATTGCTTAGATCATATAGATCCCAAGAAATGTTAAGCCAATCAATGGAAAGGAAAAATATGATTATCAGATTAAACAGAACAATGGAAAGGAAAATGTGTTAAAACACATATTTCAGGGGTATTTCCTTCCCAAGGACAAACAGAGAAATGATAACCATGATAGGATATTATGTAGGAAATCCTCTAGGTGAGGGGAGAGAAATTTCATGACATTACCCATACAACGGTGTTTGGATAATTGAGCAGAAAACATTTAGCATTGGGTTTCAAATGTTCTTAAGGATGTCCAAAGTACCACATTCATGCTTCCGGATAGCCTTGGCATGGTCGTCAAGTAAAGGTCAGACTTTCGATACACAAAGGATCCATCAGGAACAACTTATAGAATAAGTCTTACAATTTCCTCATGGAAGAATGGATAACCTTACTAAAATGGAAACTATAACAATAGGTCCTCCGGCCAGGTGTGCTAGGCATGAGATCACCTTATCGGGTCAAATACTAATGTTATAACTCCTGGAATTATGTTCCAACCACCATGTCTGACCGAGATTCAGATCTAATTGGTGACATGATACCTCAGACTCAGGATGTCCGAGAAGAAAAGGTACATCACAAATTTTCGAGATGACATTTTAAGATTCTCGAGAAATGAACTATAGGAACGGGTTCCCGAAACAATAGTTCATCATTAAACCAAGGATAGGATGAGGAGGTGGCTTATGGACTCAGCGACAATTCATTGAAAATTCCACACGGATGGATTCCCACAATTATGTGCACAAGGAGATGCCATTTGACAATTCAAATGATATAATGTTGTATGCCCGAGGAAAACATACACCATTAATCATTAGTTGAAACGTGTGACCGAAATACGACCTTAGGCAGCAAGATCAATGTTAGAGTGGCGATTCAATAATCAACAGTCTAAGAACGAACTGTCGATCGTTAACATTCAAAGCAATAGGGTTGCCAGAAGTACAGAATCCAAGCAGCACCGCTTGTTAGATGGTATCCCGGTTAGAATCAACACGGGGACCAAGAAAGAATGGTGACCGTGAGAAGTATCACTTTGCCAAGAATTTTCAAAGAGGTGAAGCAATCCTCACAACATACTCGGCATAAAGGACAGTAATACTTCAAGGTAGAATATAATGCAAACAGGATAGCAAGTTGCATCTATAACATGGACAAACTCCCGATGAAAAGAAGTTCAGGGTGTTGTCGATGATAACAAAAATCATCGAGTGCAAGGAGGGTATTTCACAACATGAACATAGTTGACATCTCGAAAGAAGTCAAAGTGTTGAAGGTGATCCGACACATTTGCCGGGAGGTTTCAAGAGGACGCAATCAAACAGCGACGACGTCAAGCAGGGAATGACGACGTGAAAGTCATAGGAACAACAAGTAAGATGCAAGCTCAGAATCAAAGTTGCCTTTCAGAACAAGAAACATGATGTTGAAAGCTCGATGTAAGTCGTGCTCACACTCTGAAGAATTTGTGCACCGAAGAAGGTCGAGGTAGCACAATCAAAGATAGCAAGATAAGGGTGTAGCCGATGGTCTAGGACGACATGACTGATTTTAAATTTCCATGTAACAATTTCTAGGGGTATTTGAATTTTAGAGCGAATTTGATTTACTAAACGGTGTCCTCGGTTGACGGCAACCTAGAACCCGTAGAGTGATTACGACAAGGAAAGTTATTGCTTCAACAAGTTAGTAAGATGCCTTGCAAAGGCATGATATCCTCGAGATACCACGGGGTAAAACTCGAAGGTAGAACATGATAGAAGTTGAACTGGGTTTTTGACCGACGACAGCAGATACTTTAACCTTGTCAAAAATTGATGATGCCTGGAATGGATTTCTTTCAGACATATGGGAAAAAGGACAGTATGGTCGAACCAAATCTGCAAGGTTCAATTTAAGGATACCGAAAGAATCATACAGATGGATAATCATTTTGCAAGAAGCTTCCGAGACGGTCTACATCGTTTCCATGGGCATGAACACAAAGTTCAAGGTCGACTCCCACTTTTCCAATGCATAACATTTCATTTACTTCTCGCTGTGATAAAGCTGTAGTGTTGGGAATTTATCTGGCAAGACACCAGAAGAGTATGACTCATGAAAACTTTCGGTTTCGGGTTCATACGGATTAGTGAAAGTATAGGTTCAACCCATCGCGGCATCCTAGGAACATATACTACAAACTTCAAGAGTACATAGCACAAGCTTGTAAGCAGAGTATGGCTGGCAAAACAGAGGATACAATTTACCTAAGGTATTATGTATCGGGGGAAGGACTCACGAGGTGATTGAAAATGAAGGACACTGTCGGATAATAATCCAACAATGGATCGGGCGATCCACAACAGAGCTGATGTGAGTATCGGTACTCACTCAGAGGAAGAAAGAATGCAGAGGCATCAGATTCAAGAAACACCTGAATAGTCTGATGCTTCAATACAAAGAAATTATGGCTTCCAAAATGAAGGATCAGAAGTAGACGATCTGATCAAGGATGGATACGTTGAAATGACTGAGTTGGACAATCAATAAAGGTTTGAATTGTTGAGAACCAACTCATGTCTGGGAGGACGTCTGAGTCGGAAAGATAATTTAAAAGGATAACCTGATGATCGCGTGCATACGCACATATTGAAACCATAGGCTTAAAATGACAAGGGCAAGGGATGTCAACGAAGACTACTAGCAATATGGAATTAACCATAATGCTAGCAGGCAAGAAATTCAAGAGCAATAAGTTGATGAGGATTTTGGAAAATCGAATAGCACTTCGAAGAATTTTTGCAAGACACATGAACAACTGGGATGAACAGATCCTCGAAAAATGTGAGGAATTATCCGTAAGGTTTTTAATGCAGAAAACTGCAAGGCAGTAAACTCAAAGGATTTTCGGAACAATGGAGAATATTTCGAGGCATCTTGTAACAACAAGAGCGACGAGGAATGATCATGTGAATGACAAGGTAAACATCCACGGGGATGTATCGGTGGTAGGAATTACGAAGGCGATGAGCAGAACGGGCTCGGGATAACATCGATGGGTATCCTCAAAATCTTCTGACGAAGCAGGTGATCTTTCGGCATGAGGGCTCTACGGGAGAAATTAATTACGAGAGCCTAGAGTCAGTGTTAGTAAAATCATTTAACCCGAGTAGAAGAGAGATCAGAGTCCCAGAGTATAGGTCGAGGAATAAAAGATCCTAATACCACCCAATGGCGTCGTGGGCTCGTAAGCCACACATCCATGTTAGTAAAAGTTTTTCAGTGACTAGACTCAACTTTGGCCAAGGATTTGGAAGGGGGTTCCTACAAGCAGTCGGCTCTGATACCAACTTGTGATGCCCCCGATTCAATCGTACACTAATCATACACGCAAACGTGTACGATCAAGATCAGGGACTCACGGGAAGATATCACAACACAACTCTAAAAATAAAATAAGTCATACAAGCATCATAATACAAGCCAGGGGCCTCGAGGGCTCGAATACAAGGGCTCGATCGTAGACAAGTCAGTGGAAGCAACAATATCTAAGTACAGACATAAGTTAAACAAGTTTGCCTTAAGAAGGCTAGCACAAACTGAGATACAGATCGAAAGAGGCACATGCCTCCTGCATGGGATCCTCCTAAACTACTCTTGGTCGTCGTCAGCGGGCTGCACATAGTAGTAGGCACCTCCAGTGTAGTAGGAGTCATCGTCAATGATGGCGTCTAGCTCCTGGGCTCCATCGCCTGGTCGCAGCAATCGGGTATAGGAAGGGGGAAAAGGGGGAACAAAGCAACGGTGAGTACTCATCCAAAGTGCTCGCAAGCAAGGAGCTGCACTACATATGTATGCATTGGTATCAAATGGAATAAGGGTATCATATGTGGACTGAACTGCAGAATGCCGAAATAAGAGGGGGATAGCTAGTCCTATCGAAGACTACGCTTCTGGCCACCTCCATCTTGCAGCATGTAGGAGAGAGCAGTAGGTAAGTTCACCAAGTAGCATCGTGTAGCATAATCCTACCCGGCGATCCTCTCCTCGTCGCCCTGTTAGAGAGCGAACACCGGGTTGTATCTGGCACTTGGAAGGGTGTGTTTATTAAGTATCCGGTTCTAGTTGTCATAAGGTCAAGGTACAACTCCAAGTCGTCCTGTTACCGAAGATCACGACTATTCGAATAGATTAACTTCCCTGCAGGGGTGCACCACATTTCCCAACATGCTCGATCCCCTTTGTCCGGACACACTTGTCGGGGTCATGCCCGGCCTCGGAAGATCAACACATCGCATCCCTACCTAGGCACAACAGAGAGGTCAACACGCCGGTCTAAATCCTGTGGCGCAGGGGTCTGGGCCCATCGCCCATTGCACACCTGCACGTTGCGTACGCGGTCGGTGAGCAGACCTAGCCTCCCTTATACAAGAGCAGGCGTTCCAGTCCAACCTGGCGTGCGCCGCTCAGTCGCTGACATCACGAAGGCTTCGGCTGATACCATGACGTCGAGTGCCCATAATTGTTCCCGTGTAGTTGGTTAGTGCATATAGGCCTGTGGCCAAACTCAGATCAAATACCTAGATCTCGTTAAGCGTGTTATTTTGAAATAACCGCGGACGTCGACCAGGGCCAGGCCCACCTCTCTCCTAGGTGGTCTCAACCTACCTTGTCGCTTCGCCACAAAGATCCACTCAGAGGGCCATCGGGACAAACGTCCTTTCGGACCCAATCCGTGAATCACTCGCGGGTACTCTACGAGCCGACCCGACTTTAGTCACCACAAGTATCATATATTATGTATATAAGTACAAACCCGTGATCACCTCCCGAGTGATCATGACCCGATAGTATAACATGGCAGACGGACAAGGATGTAGGGCCACTGATGATAAACTAGCATCCTATACTAAGCATTTTAGGATTGCAGGTAAGGTATCAATAACTGTAGCAACAATGACATGCTATGCATCAAGATAGGATTTATGGAAAGCAGTAACATGCTACACTACTGTAATGCGAGCAGTAGAGAGAAGAGTAGGCGATATCTGGTGATCAAGGGGGGAGGCTTGCCTGGTTGCTCTGACAAGAAGGAGGGGTCATCTTTGATGTAGTCGAACACACGGACATTGGCAGCGGTCTCAGAGTCTACCGAAAATAAGTAACAGAGGGGGAACAAAATAACAAAGTAATCAAATGCAACACAAAGCAAGATGCAGCAATACTTGTGCTAGGGTTGAACTAATGTAGGGACATGTGACACCGGTGAAGGGGGGAAACATCCGGGAAAGTATCCCCGGTGTTTCGCGTTTTCGGACACGCGGACTGGAGGGGGAAAGTTGCGTGTTCACTATGCTAGGGATGTGTGGCGGACGAATGGGCTGCGTATTCGGATTCGTGTCGTCGTTCTGAGCAACTTTCATGTACAAAGTTTTTCCATCCGAGCTACGGTTTATTTTATATTGATTTTAAAAAATTTAAATTAATTTTAGCATTTAATTAATTAATTTAATTCAACATTATCCAGAACAGTGCATGCTGACGTCAGCATGACGTCAACAGACAACAGGGGTGTTGACTGGGTCGCTGACATGTGGGTCCCACTGGTCATTGTCATAGTTAACTAAACAAGATTAGTTAAATTAATTAAAGTGATTAGGTTAATTAATTAGGCTTAATTAGATTGATTAACATGATTAATTAAGTTAATTAATTAATTCAATTATTTATTTATTTATATATTATTTTAAACGTTCTGGGGCTAGGCCCCACATGTCATTGGGCTAGAGGCCATAACGGGTTCGGGCGCAGCGGTCAGCGGTTGCGGGCGCCCGAACTGGACGAGCCCGGACGCTGGCTCGAGGTCACCAGGGGGGGGGCCTCAACGGCGGCCAGAGTAGTGCGGCAAAACGGCGGCGAGGACAGGCGGTGGAGGCGGCGATGGCGCCTGGAGATGGCGCAACAGTGGCGGGGCACGCGAGCGAGGCGGCGATAGGCAGCAGGCGGAGTGGGAGGCAGGGGTAGGGCACGTCGAACAAGGGCCATGGGCGGGGCCGGCGAGGTGCCCGCAGGGGGCGGTGGCGAGCACGGCGAGGATGGCGACTGCGGCCAGTGCAGAGGCGCGGCGAGAGAAGTGCAGCGACGCGAGTGGGAAGGGGCGAGGCCGTGGCCGGAGCGCGGGGGCTCGCCGGGATCCGCCGGTGGGGGAGGCGCGCGTGGGTGGCTCACGCGCTGGCGCGGATGCTGTTGGGGCGCGCACAAGGCATTGTGATGCAGCGGGGCGATTGGTGGACTACGGCAGCAGCCGCAGCAGAAGTAGAAGGCAGCAACAAGCGGGGGGAGGGGGGGGGATGAGGCGGAGGCGCGGCGTGGCGCACGGGGGAAAGCGGCAGGGGCGCGGCGGCTGTGGTCGGGCATGAGCGACGACATGCGAGCAGGGCGCGACGAGCGCAAGGCGTGGCTGGGCGCGGCAGGACGTAACAGGCAGCAACAACGTAGGGGCGGGTGCGCGCGCTTCAGCACGGCCAGGCGCGACTAGGAACAGGGGAGAGAGAAGGAGAGGCCGGGAGAGGGAGTGGACTATGAGGGGGGAGTGGGGAAGGGGTCGGTCTAGGGTTTGGGGTAGTGGGGGCGTTAAGGGAGGCGGGGTGGGCCTGCTCAGTTGGGCCGATTGGCCTGGCCGGTTGGGCCCTTTGGCTTAGTTAGCCAGGGGAATCCTTCTCTCTTTTGTTTTTGTTTTTATTTTGTAATTTCCTTTTATTTATTTATTTTTCCTTAATATTTTTATTTTATTTTGTTTTAAAAACATAAAAGTTGAACCTAAATTAGTAGCACTAATTATACCTCTCCTAGAAAAAGTTTAAACCCCTAAATAAAATATTTTAACATTTTATAATTAACAAAAGTCATTTATTAAATTGGTTATGTTGTTGTTTCATTTCCATTTGAGCATATAAACATTTTATAAAAGTGTGATTTCTCCACCATAATTACCTATGCAATATTTGGCTCACTCCGAACATTTTAGTTTTAATATTTGAAATTTTTTTATTGTTTGCTTGATTTTGAATTTGAATTCGAACCGCTTTAGAACTAACGTGAGATTAGAAATAGTAATCGAGGTGACGTGGCATCATTAGCAGAGGTTCACTGTAGCTTAAATATCCGGGCGTCACATAAACCATAGAGAAGTTGGAATACAGTAGGTTTAACACCAATATAAATAAAGAATGAGTTCATTGCAGTACCTTGAAGTGGTGTTTTGTTTTCTTTCACTAACGGAGCTCACGAGATTTTCTATTTTGAGTTTTGTGTTGTGAAGTTTTCATGTTTTGGGTAAAGATTTGATGGATTATGGAACAAAGAGTGGCAAGAGCCTAAGCTTGGGGATGCCCATGGCACCCCAAGGTAAAATTCAAGGACACCAAAAAGCCTAAGCTTGGGGATGCCCCGGAAGGCATCCCCTCTTTCGTCTTCGTCTATCGATAACTTTACTTGGAGTTATATTTTTATTCACGACATGATATGTGTTTTGCTTGGAGCGTCTTGTATGATTTGAGTCTTTGCTTTTTAGTTTACCACAATCATCCTTGCTGTACACAACTTTTGAGAGAGACTCACATGATTTGAAATTTATTAGAATACTCTATGTGCTTCACTTATATCTTTTGAGCTATATAGTCTTTGCTCTAGTGCTTCACTTATATCTTTTAGAGCATGGTGGTGGATTTGTTTTATAGAAACTATTGATCTCTCATGCTTCACTTATATCATTTTGAGAGTCCTTTAGAACAACATGGAAATTTGCTTCTAGGAATAATATGAAAACTTTAATAGAAGTGCATTGAATACTATGAGAAGTTTGATACTTGATAATTGTTTTGAGATATGGAGATGGTGATATTAGAGTCATGCTAGTTGAGTAGTTGTGAATTTGAGAAATACTTGTGTTGAAGTTTGTGATTCCCGTAGGATGTACGTATGGTGAATCGTTATGTGATGAAGTCGGAGCATGATTTATTTATTGATTGTCTTCCTTATGAGTGGCGGCCGGGGACGAGCGATGGTCTTTTCCGACCAATCTACCCCCCTAGGAGCATGCTGTAATACTTTGTTTCGATAACTAATAGATTTTTGCAATAAGTATGTGAATTCTTTATGACTAATGTTGAGTCCATGGATTATACACACTCTCACCCTTCCACCATTGCTAGCCTCTCTAGTATCGTGCAACTTTCGCCGGTACCATAAACCCACCATATACCTTCCTCAAAACAGCCACCATACCTACCTATTATGGCATTTCCATAGCCATTCCGATATATATTGCCATGAAACTTCCCACCGTTCCGTTATTATGACACGCTTCATCATTGTCATATTGGTTGCATGATCATATAGTTGACATCGTATTTGTGGCAAAGCCACCGTTAATAATTCTTCATAGATGTCACTCATGCATCATTGCACATCCCGGTACACCGCTGGAGGCATTCACATAGAGTCATATTTGTTCTAAGTATTGAGTTGTAATTCTTGAGTTGTAAGTAAATAAAGTGTGATGATCATCATTATTAGAGCATTGTCCCAAGTGAGGAATGGATGATGGAGACTATGATTCCCCCACAAGTCGGGATGAGACTCCGAACGAAAAAAGAGAGAAAGGCCATAAAAAAGGGAGAAGTCCCAAAAAAAAGAGAGAAAAAGAGAGAAGGGACAATGCTACTATCCCTTTTCCACACTTGTGCTTCAAAGTAGCACCATGTTCTTCATATAGATAGTCTCTTGAGTTATCACTTTCATATACTAGTGGGAATTTTTCATTATAGAACTTGGCTCGTATATTCCAATGATGGGCTTCCTCAAAATGCCCTAGGTCTTCGTGAGCAAGCAAGTTGGATGCACACCCAGCTAGTTTCTTTTGTTGAGCTTTCATATACTTATAGCTCTAGTGCATCCGTTGCATGGCAATCCCTACTCACTCACATTGATATCTATTGATGGGCATCACCATAGCCCATTGATACGCCTAGTTGATGTGAGACTATCTTCTCCTTTTTTGTCTTCTCCACAACCACCATTCTATTCCATATATAATGCTATATCCATGGCTCACGCTCATATATTGCGTGAAGATTGAAAAAGTTTGAGAACATCAAAAGTATGAAACAATTGCTTGGCTTGTCATCGGGGTTGTGCATGATTTAAATATTTTGTGTGGTGAAGATAGAGCATAGCCAGACTATATGATTTTGTAGGGATAACTTTCTTTGGCCATGTTATTTTGAGAAGACATAATTTCTTAGTTAGTATGCTTGAAGTATTATTATTTTTATGTCAATATTAAAATTTTATCTTGAATCTTTCAGATCTGAACATTCATGCCACAATAAAGAAAAAATTACATTGAGAAATATGTTAGAAAGCATTCCACATCAAAAATTCTTCTTTTATCATTTACCTACTCGAGGACGAGCAGGAATTAAGCTTGGGGATGCTTGATACGTCTCCAACGTATCTATAATATTTGATTGCTCCATGCTATTATATTATCTATTTTGGATGTCAATGGGCTTTATTTTTCACTTTTATATCATTTTTAGACTAACCTACTAATCGGAGGCCCAACCCAAATTGCTGTTTTTTTGCCTATTTTAGGGTTTCGCCGAAAAGGAATATCAAACGGAGTCCAAGCGGAATGAAACCTTCGGGAACGTGATTTTCTCAACAAACGTGATCCAAGAGACTTGGAGTGGGTGTCAAGAAACAAACAAGGAAGCCACGAGGCAGGGGGCGCGCCCTCCACCCTCGTGGGCCCCTCGTTGCTCCACCGACGTACTTCTTCCTCCTATATGTCCACGTACCCCCAAACATCCAGGAGCACCACAAAAACCTAATTCCACCGCCGCAACCTTTTGTACCCGAGAGATACCATCTCGGGGCCTTTTTTGGAGCTCCACCGGAGGGGCCATTGTTCACAGAGGGCCTCTACATCAACTCCATGGCCTCTCCGGTGATGTGTGAGTAGTTTACTTCAGACCTACGGGTCCATAGTTATTAGCTAGATGGCTTCTTCTCTCTCTTTGGATCTCAATACAAAGTTCTCCTCGATCTTCTTGGAGATCTATTCGATGTAATCTTCTTTTGCGGTGTGTTTGTCGAGATCCGATGAATTGCGGGTTTATGATCAAGTTTATCTATGAACAATATTTGAATCTCCTCTGAATTCTTTTATGTATGATTGGTTTATCTTTGCAAGTCTCTTCGAATTATCAGTTTGGTTTGGCCTACTAGATTGATCTTTCTTGTAATGGGAGAAGTGCTTTGCTTTGGGTTCAATCTTGCGGTGCTCGATCCCAGTGATAGAAAGGGAAACGACACGTTTTGTATTGTTGCCATCGAGGATAAAAAGATGGGGTTTATATCATATTGCATGAGTTTATCCCTCTACATCATGTCATCTTCCTTGAAGCATTACTCTGTTCTTATGAACTTAGTACTCTAGATGCATGCTGGATAGCGGTCGATGTGTGGAGTAATAGTAGTAGATGCAGAATCATTTCGGTCTATTTGTCACGGACATGATGCCTATATACATGATCATACCTAGATATTCTCATAACTATGCTCAATTCTATCAATTGCTCGACAGTAATTCGTTTACCCACCGTAATACTTATGCTCCTGAGAGAAGCCACTAGTGAAACCTATGGCCCCCGGGTCTATCTTTCATCATATTAATCTTCCAATACTTAGTTATTTCTACTGCCGTTTATTTTACTTTGCATCTTTATTTCTCTTTATCATAAAAACACCAAAAATATTATCTTATCATATCTATCAGATCTCACTCTCGTAAGTGACCATGAAGGGATTGACAACCCCTTTATCGTGTTGGTTGCGAGGTTCTTATTTGTTTGTGTAGGTGCGTGGGTCTTGAGTGTGATCTCCTACTGGATTGATACCTTGGTTCTCAAAAACTGAGGGAAATACTTACGCTACTTTGCTGCATCACCCTTTCCTCTTCAAGGGAAAACCAACGCAGTGCTCAAGAGGTAGCAAGGTGTCTCGGTCATGTCTACATAGTTCTCGAACCCGTAGGGTCCGCACGCTTAACGTTCGGTGACGATATAGTATTATATGAGCTATGTGATTTGGTGATCGAATGTTGTTCGGAGTCTCGGATGAGATCACGGACATGACGAGGAGCTCCAGAGGTAAAGATTGATGTATAGGACGATACTATTTGGACACCGGAAGAGTTTTGGGAGGTACCGGGTCGTCATCAAATCATCGGAAGAGGTTCCGGGAAACCCCTGGAGGTATATGGGCCATATGGACCAAGTAAGAGGAGCACACCAGCCCACAAGGGGCTGGCGTGCCCCTCCTATGGTAGCGGGCAATGGGGAGAAAAGGAAGAAGGGGGATTCGGCCTCCCCCTGCCTTCCTATCCTCCCCTTCCTTTCCCCCTCTGGCAAATATGGTAAGGGGGGCGCAGCCAGGGTAGGAGCCGAAGGGGGTTTGGCCTCCCTTGGGGCTCCTCCTGACTACCTCCCTCTCCCCCACCTATATATATGTGGGAGGGGGCGCCGCACAAACCCATGACAATCTCCTAGCCGTGTGTGGCGCTCCTCTCCACAGTTTCACCCCTTGGTCATATTTCGGTGTGCTTAGGCAAAGCCCTGCAGAGATAGCATCACCACCACGGCCACCATGCCAGCGTGCTATCGAAACTCATCTACTACTTAGCCCATCTTGCTAGATCAAGAAGGCGATTACGACACCGAGCTAAACGTGTGCTGAACGCGGAGGAGCTGTACGTTTGGTACTTGATCGGTTGGATCGCGAAGAAGTTTGACTACATCAACCGTGTTAATAAACGCTTCCGCTTATGATCTATGAGGGTACGTAGACACACTCTCCCCTCTTGTTGCTATGCATCTCCATGGATATATCTTATGTGTGTGTAGAAAGTTTTTGGTTTTCCATGCAACGTTCCCCAACAAACATGCCATGCAAAAATAAGTTAGACGTCCTCTACTTTGTTGCTGCAATTTTTACATGGGTGCTAGGGGAAACTATAAGAACCGTTCTAATCTACATAAAACCAGATAAGTGATATACAAGTTTCCTTTTAACCTTATACAAGGACCGCCATTGTCAAATCAGATTCAACTAAAGTGGAAGAGACAGACACCCGCCATCCACTCTTATGCAATACAAGTTGAATGTTAGTCTGTGGAACTGGTCTCTTGTGTGAGGACAAGTAAGTTTGGTCCGAGCCGCTTCATCCCAAAATACAGCCAAATCCAAATAAGACAAGGGAGGTAAGCAATCTGAACAACAACACCCACAACATCTTTGTGTTCTACTCGTGCATATACATTTACGCATATACATAGCTCATGGTGCCACTAATGGGGAAAGAAGCATGAAAGTCCAAAAAAATCCTACGAAATACCAAAGATCCAATCTAGGAGATGCATAGAAATGAGAGGGAAGTGTGTGTACGTACCCTTGTAGAATGGAAGCGTTAGCGTATGTAACGCGGGTGATGTAGTCATACTCTTCATGATCCAATCCGATCTAGTGCCGAATGGACGGCACCTGTAAGATTAGCACATGTTCAGCTCGATGGCGTCCTCTCCTTCTTGATCCAACAAGTGAGGGATAGGAGGTAGATGGGATCAAAACCAGCACAACGGTATGGTGGTGGTGGCCGCGGAATTCCGGCAGGTCTTCGCCAAGTGCGTATCAGAGAAACGTGGGAGGAGTTAGGAGAGGCAAGGGGCTAGGGTGAAGGGGTGGTTGCCCCCATGCGCCTCCCCATTCCACTATTAATATCTCAACATTACCCTAGCACTACCGAACATCAAGTGTGCGACCTACGGGTTTGGGAATCATGTAGACATGAACTAGACACCTATCCGGTCAATAAGCAAAAGCGGGACCTGGATACCCATATTGATTCCTACATATTCCATGAAGATTTTTATCGGTTGAACCACATTGTTGGGGATTCATCCAATCCCGTATATGATTCCCTTTGTCTGGCAATATGTTACTTGCCCGAGATTCGATCATCATTATCTCCATACCAAGTTCAATCTCTTTACCGACAAGTCTCTTTACCCATTTTGTAATACAAGATCTTGTTGCTAAACTCATTAGTCACATGCTTCTTGTGATCTTGTATTACTGAGAGTTCCCAGAGATATGTCTTCGTCACACAGAGTGAAAAATCCTAATCTCGATCCAAGAAACCCAACAGACACCTTAAGAAATACTTGTAGAGCACCTTTATGATCACCCAGTTACGAAGTGATGTTTGATAGAACACAAGGTATTCCTCCGGTATCCGGGAGTGACATGATCTCATGGTTTAAGGAACATATACTTGACATGAAGAAAGTTGTAGCAAATAACTAAGTGATACGATCTGATGATAAGCTTACGGTTGGGTTTGTCCATCACATCATTCTCCTAATGATGTGATCCAATTATCAAATGACAACTCATATATATGGTTAGGAAACCTTTACCATCTTCAATCAACGAGCTAGCCTAGTATAGGCCTACTAGGGACACAATGTTGTTTACGTATTCACACATGTATTTAAGTTTCCAGTCAGTACAATTCTATCATGAATAATAAACATTTATCATGAACAAGAAAATATGATAATAAGAACCGATGGCCCCCGCTCCTGCTCCACCCGAACCCAACTCCCCCTCCGGCGACCAACTGCCTCCGGCGGCCACCCACTCCTCCTGCTCACCACTGCCACAACCATCGTTGCTCCCTGATGAGCCTCGGTACGTCACCTCCGGCCAGGTTGTCCTGTGCTGCCATCTTGGCGTGGGAAACGCCATGGGTCTGGACTTTGAAGACCAGCTGCGCAGTGTTCTTCATTCGCCTGTCAATGCTTTCTCCCTGGACGTTGGGGTGCGCGTCTTCCTCATCTTCCTCAGAACTAGCCTGCCCCTCGACCCCATGATCATTGCACCCCTCCTCCAAGCTTCAATTGGTGGCTGCGCTGCACTCTTCCGAGTGCACGCAGTCACCAACACGGTGTTCTCCTTTGTGGTGGCAAACGCAGCTGTCGCCAACACCATCCTCTCCCAGTGTGCAGTTCTGCACCGAAATTTCTCTTTCTCTTTCGCTATCAACCCACCTCTCCGTGACGCTCTCATATCTGATGTTGTCCACTCCTGCATGCAGCTCTGGGAGCTCATCCGAGCTCGCTCTGACCTTGCGACTCACTTCGAGGTCAAGGCATGGTTGCGGTTGCAATCCTTCGTCACCTATGGTCCGTCAGCCAACCCCCATGGTTGCCGGATGTCGGCCCGGCTCATTCATCTTCCTTTCGAGGTCAACGCCGGACTCCTCAACTTGCTCCTCGCATGCATCATCGGCGGTGAGCCCGCTCACTTCAATACCACCATGGAAGATGAGGCACGTTTCTCCTTCACGGTTGCCTGCCGCGCAGTCACCGAGCTCATCAACAGCCATGGCGACTTCGCTTGCCTTGGGGTGCTCATTCGTTTCTGCCCGCTCGTGTCCACCTGCCCCGTCGATGCTGCTTCCTCTCCGGCAATGCTGCAACAACACTCGCCGGGCCCACGATCTCCGTCCGCCGCCCCACTAGCCGACGATCATCCTGCTTCGACGGATGTGGCTCCTGCAACCTCGGCTTCAGTGTCTCCACTCCTTGATCATGCCCGTAGTCTATGCACTGCCAATTACACACTGCAAAAATGTCAGTTTTGGGTCTCTTTCATGCCAATCAAAGCTAACCCAGATAACATGCTGGTTAACTCTGCTCTAAACCACTGCTTTTCGGTTAAAATGGATTTCCAAGCGATCCAAGTTCATGAGTGCATTTTCAAATCGGGTGTCCTCTATCCTTTCATCAGATTTCAAATTCTAAAGCTTAAACAACTAAACTTTAGCTGCTTTTGTCTCTTCCTGTTCCCTTCCCTTGACCGAGCGCTCGACCATTTTCAAAATTTCAGTAAAGATTATCGCTTAGTCACCTCAAAATCAACACAACCATCTATTCAATCCATACTAGGCCCATATCGATGTCCCCTTCAACCATAGTTCCATGCCACACATCTCACGCACTCTGCCTCAGGGACTGCGACCCGGTCATACCAAGACCCGCCAAGAAACAACATGAACACTTGCTCGGACTCCCATGCTCTGCCACAACCCAACAATGTTTCAGATTTAGAAATGACCGACCAGGGCACTACACGTCCACAACCCAACAAAGATACAAACTTAGAGCTGACCGACCGGGGCACTGCACATCTCACGGACGAACCACTCTCGTCCCCCGACCAAATCCCACCTGCCCCGGCCGCTGACCACTTTCCCAGCATGGCCTTGCATGGCACCTCCAGTCCGCGCCCTACCTCCCACCGCCCACGCCCTTCCTTCTCTTCTTCCCCGCGCAACCTGACCAGCTCGAGCCACTCTGACCAAGCAGATAAAATAAATGAGCCACTCCCATCCCATCTCAACCGCTCAAAACTGACACCCACTCCTGACCAGTCTCCTCCGCCAACCCGCACCAAATCAGCCCCTCCTATCACCACGCCACAAACGCCAACAGTTCAACCTAACACCCACGCCAGCCCTATCGTCATGACACAGGCATAGCCAGTGCTCCCGGACAACCATGCCACGCCAGTATCAGCTCAGCCCATGATACACCGGTCATACATGGACGCCCTCCTAGCTAACAGACCACGGCTGCTATCTCCCTCTCACTCACACGCCCATATAAATCCTCGCTACCCCTCACCCATGAATCCACACAGCCTCTTCTCTACAACCTCTCCGCGCCAAACACGCTACTTTCGCTGCCTAGCCTTAGATCACAAAGTCGACCAGTGCCGTGACCCGGTCCGCTGTGCTAGGTGTTGGTGTTCCGGTCATCAAAGCTTCGACTGCAGGTTGGCTCGTTTGCTCCCCTTCTTTCTTGCAATGCCCGTCGCTCCCTCTCACAACCCCGCCATCTCGCCCATTTGCAGGATGGAAAGCACCAACATCAACGATGCCACGACCATGCCACGCCACTCACTAGCTCCTCTGCCTCCCGTCATCATTGCTGAACCTTTCCCAGCCCTTTGCATCCCCACTCCACACCCTTCCTCCTACCTAGGAATGACGGAGGGCTCTCTTCGCTACCCCCCGGCGGCTGACTCCCCTAGCATGACTCATGCTCCGCCTGCACCACCGGCTACCACTCCCTATGCCGCGCACACACCATCTTTCCCCGTCGATGCTGCTGCCCTTCGCGCACGTCTCCAAGACGTATTTTCCGCTGCCCAGTACGTCGGGGAACCACTGCCTCCACCATATCAGTTGACGACGTCCAAAACACTCATGAGGCCGGCCTCCTTCCCCCCTATGGCGACATGCCCCTCGCCGTTGCTACGCCTTGCCTCATCCAATGCCCCAAGCGTTTTGCCTTTGCTCACCTTGCTACTCCAACTCACAACCCAACCCCTCTCATCCATCGTGCCATCCAAACCCTCGCTGGAAACCCGACATTCATCATGGGGGGGGGGGGTCCTGGCGTGGTCATGGGGGGGGGGAGTGCCTAATTTTGTCCTCTCCCGAGGCGCGCGAGAGCGTCCTCTGCCGTGAGCCTCTGGCGTTCGAGGGCAACACTGTCACCCTCGAACCGGTCGAGCTCGCCGATCGCTCAATCTCTGTATTCTCTGAACTCGTCGAGGTCAAGGTGTCCGAGTTCCCCCATGAACTTTGGCATGACGAGGGAATTTGCTTCGTCCTCAGGTACCTCGCCGATGTCATCACCATCGACCACTTCTGCCTCAATGGCGTCGACTACACCTCCGTCCGCGCGCTTGTGCTCGCCCAGGCCGGCTAGCCTTCTCCGGACGGTGTTATCGTCCAGCTTCCTCCCATCAATGAAATCAAGATCGTCAGGGTCGCTGAGCTGACCCGGTGGGCGCACGGTGTTGACGCAAACCCCTTTGGGTCATCTGACGGTGACTCGGCGCCGCCCTCCCAGCGAGGCTCGCCGAGATCCTCTCATGTTGCATCTCTCGCCCCCGTCATCACCGATGTCCAGGCCTCCTGGCGCGCTGACCCCTCCTATGGGGGCTCGCACCCCGTCGCCTCTCCTCGTGTTGCTCATGACACAGCGGCATCCGACTCCAGCAGCTTCGCCGTCCTCTCAACGGGCCCGGTGGAGCTCCCCCAGGTGGCTCCGCTGCCGTGCCCCTATGCATCTCCTATGATGACGGCACGGGGGGCTCGGTCGAGTCGCTCCCGGGGGAGTCCCATGCAGCCTCGTTGCTGGTGCAGCTCGACGTGGAACCAGTCCATGCACTGGCTCTCGGGGCCACTCCGCTGGCTCCAATCGTCACACCCTTCGCCTCTGCCTCGACGGGGCCGGGGCTGCTGGATGGGCCTGCATGCATCAACATGCTCCCGTCCCAACCTACTACTGGCGCCTGCATCACCATCATGCCCTCGCCAAACTCTGCTTTGATTGCTTACGTGTCACACCCTAGCTAGTTCAAGCATTAGAGTGTGCATCATGTTTAAATTTCTCTTAAATTTGAAATGGGGAAGGCAGAAACCCCCAACACCCCCCTGGAAACAACTAGGGTTTACTAAAATTATTTTCAATGAACCTGAAATGCCCTTCTAAAAAGTTCACCCTCTTTGTCTTGGGTTAAAACCTCTGGCAAAATTGGTGCACAATTTTCTAGGTCAACAGAAGGTCATTGAATTAAATCATAAGTATTTGAATTTGGGCATTTAAATGCTATAAAATAAATTAAATGCTCAAATAATTCTAGAAATAAATGTTTGCTGTTGGAAATATTCTAAACAGAGCCCACAATTATTTTCAGGATTTTTGGAAACATTTTAGTATTTTTAATAAAGCCCAACAGTTGCAGTTAAATAGAAAAACAGAAACAAAAAAAAGAAAGGAGAGAGGGAAGCCCACCTGGGCCTTACCTGAGCTGGCCAGCCCACCTGGCTCGGCCCAGCCTACAGGCTTCGCCAGTCGTCCTCCTCCTCGCGCCAGGAGGCAGGGGCCCGTGCTCGCCGCGCGCCGGCCACGCGCTGGCCACCTCCTGCTTCCGCCGACGCCTGGAGACGCCTAGAGGTGCCACGCGACCCCCACGTCCCCCTCTCATCCTCTCGCACTCTCCCCCTCGTCTCTCTTACTCTCCCCCGTGATGGCCGAGCGCGACCCTCGCCGCCGATCGCCGTAGTTGCCACCACAGCCACTCCCTCGCCCCTCCGACGAGCCCGACAGCTCCGCCTCGTCGCCCTAGACCTCTTCGCCGACCCACGCGACCCCAAACGCCGCCAAACGCCGTCTACGCCCTCGTCTTCAACCTTGGGCACCCGAGCCGTCTCTGGCCAATTCGCCGTCGCCGGGACCTCCCTGAGCTCGCTGACCCCCTCTCCGACTCCGCTGTGAGCTCCTCTTCCTTTCCCCCTAACTCCCGTGCTCGTTTGGCCTCTGTAGCCGCCGTTTCCACCGCACCCGAGAGCTCCTCGCCGCCGGCCATGTCGCCGTCGTGGCTACGGCCGTGCAAGCACGCGTCCGAGCGCACCACCGCATTCAGTGCATCCCCAGGAGCCTAACGCACGCACTTCCTCGCCCTGCCGTGCACCATAGCCCTCTTTCCCTCTCCGTCCGAACTCCGGCCGCCGCCACGAGCTCGATTCCGGCGAGCTCGCTCCACCCCAGCTCCTCCCACTTGCCCCACTAGATGCGCACGAGCCCCAGCTACGTGTAGCACGTCTCCGCCGTCGATTTGGTCACCGGAGGACCAAATCCGAAGCCCTCCGCCGTCTCGGCCTTGCCGGCGGCTCAACGCCGGCGAGTTTGACCCAGTTTGACCCCTGGGTGGGCCCAGGTAGACCCTCCCTGAGTCTATGACAGGTGGGGCCGGTCTGCTAACTAAATTAGGATTAGTTTTAACTAATTTTAATTAAATTAGTCACTGGCATGTGGGCCCAGGCCCCACTGACAGCTAATTAGTGTTAATAAAATCCTGTTAACTAGCTGAGAGGCTGACAGAAGGGGCCCACCAGTCAGGTTTGACCTGGGCTAGGGCCTTTGACCTGCTGAGGTCAGCATGACACAATGCTGACGCAGTAATGCATTTTCTGGATTTATTTTTATTCAGGAAATTCCAGAAAATAGTCAAAACTTCTAAAAATCATAGAAAATCAACCATAGCTCCAAATGCAAAGATTTATATATGAAAAATGATCAGAAAAATTCAATCTATCCATCTGTAATGGTTTCATGCATGACAAAACAAGTTTACCTTGCTGTTTAAGCAGAATAAGGAAATGCACTATTAAGGCCATGTTTAATGAGCTAATATTTGAATCTTTGATTCAAATGAGTTCATTCCTTTCTATTATAACTTGCATTAGGCCAAGACACATTCATATTGCCATGTCATAGCATGCATCATATTGTTGCATATCGTCATGTGTTGATTGTGTTCCGATGTGTTCTTCGTGGTAGGTTCTGCCTCCGAGGATATTCACGAGTATCCAACTGAAGGGCAGTATCCCACTACCACTCCATCAGGCAAGCAACCATTGATCATTCCGATACAAACCCATGTTCTCGCTTCTGCTCTTGTTTACTGCATTAAGACAACGCGATTCAAACTGCTGTGTGCTACGGTAGTTGAACCCTTATCCTCTGCATGACCTGTCATTGCCACAGTAACTAGATGAAACCCACTAGCATGTGTAGGAGTTGATTGAGCCATGTATGTGATTCCTACCTTGCTATGCCTGCTATGCTTAGAGTTGTGTCAGGTCTGGTTCATCTGGGTGATGGGCTAGAGTGAAATGCTTATGTCGGTAATGTGAGGGATGTGTTGAACATGCTTTGGTAAAGGTATCTATGAGAGGCCATGTAGGAGTACATGGTGGGTTGTTTCATTGAGGCCGTCCCTAAGAACTGAGATCTGTATGTGTGATTTAAGATGCAGTTACTACCATACATTGGGCCCGAAACCAATGGACCCTCTCGGCTTCTTAATCACCTTAGTACTCTGTCCAGGAGTTGCAAATAGTTTCTGGTGTTTGTAGGATATGTGTTGGCGGCCGTGCGTAGCGCTGACCCTAGGGGTGGGCTATGTTGCGGTAGATACACCGTGGCCGGGTATGCCGGGCGCCCGTTTGGCGTGTCGGGACCCTGTTCACATCGTTCGGGGCCGTATGTGGAAACCTCGGCCGGACTCCCAGCGGATGGAACCTGGATAGGCGATAAACCTGGACTAGAGACTTAAGTGTTTAGGTAGGCCGTGGCCAACACCCTCGCCGGGCTTCTGCTTGAAGGTTGCCGAGTACATGTCGTGTAAGCGGCGGTAAGTGGTGAAAGCGTGTATGAAGAAGTACACCCCTGCAGGGTATAAAACTATTCGAATAGCCGCGTCCGCGGTAAAGGACTACTTGGTTGCCTATACGGTTCATAGACAAGTTAATGGACACTACTAAAAAACTCAAGATAAGTGTGAGTATCGAGGATGGCCCTCTCGTAGGATGACGAGGGAGGATCCACGGTGGAGTATTGTGTTGGTGAGTAGTGGACTCGTGTGCAAAAACTATTTACTGGCGAAGTTCCGTAGGATAGCTTAGCCAAGAGTCAAAGCTGGCTTGCTGCATTAACCCCACCACCTTCTTGAGAATAAGCATGTATAGTAGGTTCTGATGTAAGACTTGCTGAGTACCTTTGTACTCATGTTTGCTTAATTACTGTTTTCAAACAACAACACCACCCCCTCCGATGGGTTCTATGTAGACCTTGACGTCGACGAGTGACTAGCCACCCAGGTGGTGATGCTGGCCATGGAGGGGCCTATGTAGATAGACAGGCTTCGAGAAGCCTTCTTTCTTTCTAGAGTCTGTACTCAGACTAGTTGCTTCCGCATGTGCTTATATGAGTGTATGACTTGAGTGTCGGGTCATGTGACCCCTATCTGTATGAACTTGTTATGTATGGCTCTCTGGAGCCTTTAAATAAAGTACTTGAGTTGTAGAGTTTTGTTGTGATGCCATGTTGTATGTACTCATATCGGGCATATTGTGTGTATGATTGAAATGCTTGGTATGAGTGGGATCCGACAATCTAGTTGTTTATCCTTGGCAGCCTTTCTTATGGGGAAATGTAGTTTAGTGTTCCTCGAGCCATAGTAGTCCGCTACAGCCCGGTTCACCGGAGTCCTGCTAGCCCAGCACTACTGTTCAGGACACTTGACTGGCCGGCATGTGTTTCACTTTGTTCCTATGTCTGTCCCTTCGGGGAAATGTCACGTGGTGATTTCCGGAGTCCTGCCTAGCCTGCTACAGCCCGGGTTCATCGGAATCCTGTTAGCCCAGTGCTACAGCCCGGAATCACTCGTTGATGACCGACATGCTCGATGTGATACATGTATGTCTGTCTCCATAGGCCTGTGCCGCTTTGGGTTCACGACTAGCCATGTCGGCCTGGGTTCTCTGTCATATGGATGCTAGCGACACTATCATATACGTGAGCCAAAAGGCGCAAATGGTCCCGGGCCATGGTAGGGCAACACCCGTGGGATACCGTGCGTGAGGCCGCAAAGTGATATGTGGTGTTACCAGCTAGATCGATGTGACTTGGAATCGGGGTCCTGACAGCGTTGGCATCAGAGCCGGACTGCCTGTAGGTTCGTTGAGCCAAACTGGTCGATGTCGAGTCTAGAAATGCTTTAGTTATATGTAGGGGAATTGATTGTGGGAGGGAACGTAAGGCTCTTTTACTCCTTTACCCTATGCCTCTGATCTGAGTCATTCTCTTCTCATTCAACGTGGGTTAAGGACTAGGCTCTCTCTTTCTATCAGGTTCACGTGTTACTAATCCGTAGTAGCTTATAGGATTGTTGTTACCAGTCCCAGTTCAGTTTCTACTATCCTTAGTATGTTGCTAATTGGATCAGAACCTTGATATGATGTTGTTGAGTGGTATTGCGAACTGTTGTGGATGTCTCAAATCTTTTTCTGAGCATTTACAACTGTTATGCCGTCCGATTTTCCCTAGAAATTCTGATGTCTTTACATTGTGGTTGTGCTTTTAGATGGCCAACCGTGTTCCAAACCAAGTGGTTCACCTGACCCGGTGCCTCGACGTGCCCGGTCATACTGCTATGCTAGTCCGGGTAATGATCGAGACGGGCTACCGTTGGTATCCCGAATACACCGTCGAAGAGCAGTTCCGCGACTTTAATCAAAGCCAATATCTCTGCACCGTCAGGATATTTCCTTCTTATCCTGGATCTACCGAGCCCCTTCACTGTTCCTATGGACTCGGGGTTACTGTTGAGATGGCTGTGCAGGATGCTGCCTATTCCATGATGACCATCTTGCGAGTCCGGACTGGCCTGCTTCGGAACACCGACTTACGTTACATGCCAGCTTCACTTCCGGGAGCTCAAGGGTATCTTCAGGCTATCTATGCTGACTCCACTTAGGAGGACTCATTAACTCGTACCACTGCCGAGATGCTCGAAGATAAGGACCGAGAGAATCGGGCCTTGAGGCTGGAGCTCTTCAATACCCGTGCTGATCATTGGGCCACATTGACTTGGTTTGCACCTGCGGTGCAAGCTGGATGTATGGATACAAGGGATCTGTATCCTGTGAGATCAGCTCTGCCAGACATGGTGGATTGGCGTGATGTGGGAGGCATCACCCCACCCCGTGGTCCCCGCAGGCCACCGTTTGTTGGTCCAAGACCTCATCCTAGCCCCTTTGGTCCACATGCTTCTCAGGACCGTCTGTTTCCGGATGGTCATGTTGAACTACCAGGCTACGGAGGTGAGTTCTATGAGAACTACTACGGAGCTGTCTGAGTTAGTAGTAGTACCACTAGTATTGTAGCAGTTGTATCTCCACTATCCTGCGTGACTTGTGGAATACGACTTGGTGTGTAGTCAATCCCGGAGGTGTAGACAAATAATGTATAGGAGCTTGGAATGCCTTCGATGAGATGTAATGTCTTTCATCATAGTTGTATTGTAGCCTGGGCTTGTACTAAACTATGTATGATGTGTATAACCGTTGGTATATATATGGCAGTTTTATATTACCATGACATACGGATGAACATCTCTGCATTCCGTGTTATCCATTACATTATGCACTTCCTTGCTAAGTTTGAGCCATCTTTATCTAAACCATTGTCTTGTTTCCTCCTAGGATGGTCAACACCCGCAGCAACCCTGCTGCCTTGGAGCAGGGGGAAGCCAGTGCAGCTAGGGGTGAAAATCTGCCTCACCCGCCTTCTCTGGCCGAAGTAATGCTAGAGGCGGAAAGAAACAAGCGTGAGACTAACCGCCTTCTAGAGCGGATTGAGCAGAACACTGCACGCCACCCACGAAATGACTTGGTGTCAATCAATGACTTTATCAAGCTGTACCCACCAAAGTTTAACCATTCCGTCGAACCCCTCGACGCGGATGACTGGCTTCGCAGCATCACTCACAAGCTACGTTCTGCCAACGTAGCCGAAGCCGACAAGGTTACCTTTGCTGCCTATCACCTCGAAGGCCCTGCTAGCCTTTGGTGGGAAAACTTCGAAGCTATGCGCCTGGTCGGCCAAGTTACTACTTGGGCTGAGTTCAGTGAGGCTTTCCGTGAGCATCACATTCCGGAAGGTCTCATGGATCGCAAGAGGGAGGAGTTCTGCAACTTCACCCAAGGAAGACTAACCATGGATGCTTATAGTCGTGAATTTGGAAATCTGGCACGCTATGCTCCCGAAGAGGTATCTACTGACGCTAAGAAGCAAGCAAGGTTCCGCAAGGGACTTAGCCCTGAGCTTTGCCGCGATCTTCGTCTGCACGAGTGCACCTCCTTTCAGAAGTTGGTCAATAACGCCATCAGTGCTGAGACAGGCCAGACTGATTATGACGCTTCATGCAAGCACTCCCGTGACTTTGGCTCTTCATCCGGCTCTGGAGCTCAGAAGTGCCGGGTGTGGATCCCAAGCACGGCACTGCCACCCAGGTTCATCCCAAGCCCATCCTTTGAGGCGCCTCGTCCCAACCAGCAATTTGCACCGCCCAAGCCCTATGGTGGCCCCGCTGCTAATGCTGCTCCACGCCCCAATGTGGTGACATGCTTTAAGTGTGGCGAGCCGGGTCACTATAGCCGAGAGTGTCCCCAGAACAACAACCCCAATCAAACTGGAAAGTCCATTGGTCGTGGTAAGCCCGCGAGAAAAACATTCTACGCCAAGCCGGCCACCACTGCACGTGGCCATGTCAACTGTGTTTCAGCCGAGGAGGCTCATGAGGATCCCAACGTCGTCCTTGGTATGCTCCTTGTTAACTGCCATCCGGCATCTGTTCTTTTCGATACTGGAGCATCTCATTCATTCATATCCGAGAACTATGCTCGATTGCACAACACGACATTCTGTGACATGCCCTCTACCATGAAAATTCAAACTCCTGGCTCTAGATGGCAAACTTCTAGAGTAAGCCATGGGAACGAAATTCTTGTCGATAGACTTGTCTTCCTTGCATCCTTAATAGCTCTCAAATCCTCGGACATAAACATCATCTTGGGTATGGACTGGATGTCAGCTCATTATGCTAAGATCGATTGTGCCACTAGAACCGTTCAACTTACTCACCCATCGGGCAAGACAGTCAATGTCTTAACTCGAGTGGCCAAGCGCCAGCTTTACTCCTTAAATGCCAACCCCCTTCCAGACCTTGAGGATGTTCCGATAGTCCGAGACTTTCCAGATGTCTTTCCAGAAGAACTGCCAGGTGTTCCACCTGACAGGGATGTTGAGTTTGTGATAGACCTTGTTCCAGAAACCGTCCAATTTTTAGAAGACCCTACAAGATGGCACCCTTAGAACTAGCCGAGCTTAAGAACCAACTCGATGAGTCCTTGAAAAAGGGTTCATCCGTCCTAGTTCCTCTCCTTGGGCTTGCCCCGTCCTCTTCGTTAAGAAGAAGGATGGAATGGATCGAATGGTTGTGGACTATCGCCCTGTCAACCTGGTCACCATCAAGAACAAATACCTGCTTCCCAGGATTAACGATCTGTATGATCAGCTCGCTGGATCCTCAGTCTTCTCCAAGATGGATTTGAGGTTGGGCTACCATCAAATCAAAATCAGAAACGGGGACATTCCCAAAACGGCCTTTGTTACTCGTTATGGCCAATACGAGTACACCGTGATGTCCTTCGGTTTAACCAATGCCCCAGCCACCTTCTCCCGGTTAATGAACTCGGTTTTCATGGAGTACTTGGACAAATTTGTTGTAGTATACCTCGATGACATACTCATCTACTCCAAGAATGAAGAGGAACATGCCGAACATCTAAGGCTGGTATTGATGAAACTTCGAGAGCATCGCCTTTATGCCAAATTCTCCAAGTGTGAATTTTGGTTGCCAGAAGTGACCTATCTAGGCCATGTAATCTCTGGCAAGGGTATTGTTGTCAATCCCGAGCGAGTTCAAGCCGTCCTTGATTGGACTCCACCTGAGACGGTTAAGCAAGTTCGGAGCTTCCTTGGCTTAGCAAGCTATTGCCGCCGCTTCATCGAGAATTTCTCCAAGGTTGCTAAACCTCTAACTGAACTCCTCAAGAAAGATAAAAAGTTCGAGTGGACTCCATAGTGCGAGTTCAGTTTTCAGGAACTGAAAAGACGCCTGACATCTGCTCCCGTACTGGTACCACCAGGTTTCTCCAAGGACTTTATTATCTATTGCGACGCCTCGCGACAAGGACTAGGTTGCATACTCATGCAAGATCGTCAGGTAATTGCCTATGCTTCACGGCAATTACACCCACATGAGGAAAATTATCCCACACATGATCTAGAGCTTGCAGCTGTAGTCCATGCACTTAAAACTTGGCGACATTACCTTCTCGGTAATCGTTGCGAGATCTTCACCGATCACCAAAGTTTGAAATATATCTTCACCCAACCAGATTTGAATCTCAGGCAAAGACATTGGGTTGAGTTGATCTCAGATTACGACTTAGGAATAACTTACACCCCGGGCAAAGCCAATGTCATGGCTGATGCGCTAAGCCATAAGTCCTATTGTAACAACCTGATGTTACAACAAAGTCAACCATTTCTCCATGAGGAATTTTATAAGCTAAATCTTTACATTGTTCCTCAAGGATTCCTATCCACCCTGGTGGCGAAACCTACCCTTACGGATCAGATCATCAAGGCACAGAAGGTAGATCCGGGAATCTCCCGTATTAAGAGAAACATTAAGAAAGGAGTCGCGAATTGTTTCTCCATTGATGATCAAGGTGTCGTATACTTTGGGAATCGCCTAGTGGTTCCGAAGGCACGAAACCTGAGGCGGCTGATCCTTAAGGAAGCTCATGAATCCCCTCTCACCATTCATCCCGGTAGTACTAAAATGTATCAAGACCTACACCAGAGGTTTTGGTGGACTAGGATGAAGAGAGAAATCGCTCAATACATTGCTAATTGCAACGTTTGTCGTCGTGTTAAAGCAGAGCATCAACGGCCTGCTGGCACCCTTCAACCTTTGGCTATTCCCGAGTGGAAATGGGACAAAATCAGTATGGATTTCATCACTGGGTTTCCCAGGACCAAGAGAGGGAATAATGCCATCTTCGTCATGATCGACCGTCTTTCCAAAGTAGCCCATTTCCTACCTGTTCGTGAGAGTATCACCGCTAGCCAGCTAGCTGATTTATACATCTCCCGAATAGTGTCTCTTCATGGTGTTCCATTGGAAATTAACTTAGACCGTGGGAGTCTCTTCACCTCTCGATTTTGGGAAAGTTTCCAAAATGCTATGGGAACTCGTCTCTCCTTTAGCACCGCCTTCCATCCTCAATCAAGTGGTCAAGTGGAACGAGTCAATCAAATTCTAGAAGATATGCTCCGAGCCTCTGTCATCTCGTTCGGAATGAGTTGGGAGAAATGCCTTCCATTCGCGGAGTTTGCTTATAACAATAGTTATCAAGCCAGCTTGGGCAAGGCTCCTTTCGAAGTCCTCTATGGACGAAAATGTCGAACGCCTCTTAACTGGTCAGAAACCGGGGAAAGACAACTCTTTGGCCCGGATATGATTCAGGAAGCAGAAGAGTAGGTTCGCGTTATTCGTGAGAAATTGAAAACAGCCCAATCTCGTCAAAAGAGTCAATATGATCGTAAACATAAGCCTATGACTTATGAAGTCGACGAGAAGGCTTACCTTCAGGTTACTCCGTTAAAGGGAACCCATCGTTTCGGTATCAAAGGCAAATTGGCCCCTCGTTACATTGGACCCTTTCGCATTCTTGCCAAACGAGGAGAAGTTGCTTACCAATTGGAACTACCTCCGCATCTTTCTAGAGTTCATGATGTCTTCCACATTTCTCAACTCAGGCGTTGCTTCGCAGATCTCATCCGTGGAGTGGACTACGAAACGCTTGATCTACAAGATAACCTCTCATATCGGGAATATCCCGTTCGTATCCTTGATCAAGCCGAGCGTACCACTCAACGTCAGAATATCAAGTTTCTCAAGGTTCAATGGTCACACCATTCTGAGAAGGAAGACACTTGGGAAAGGGAGGATCGTCTTCGACTCGAGTACCCCACCTTCTTTCCAGAGGATCCTAAATCTCGGGACGAGATTCTTTTGAGTGGGGGTGAGTTGTCACATCCTAGCTAGTTCAAGCATTAGAGTGTGCATCATGTTTAAATTTCTCTTAAATTTGAAATGGGGAAGGCAAAAACCCCCAACACCCCCCTGGAAACAACTAGGGTTTACTAAAATTATTTTCAATGAACCTGAAATGCCCTTCTAAAAAGTTCACCCTCTTTGTCTTGGGTTAAAACCTCTGGCAAAATTGGTGCACAATTTTCTAGGTCAACAGAAGGTCATTGAATTAAATCATAAGTATTTGAATTTAGGCATTTAAATGCTATAAAATAAATTAAATGCTCAAATAATTCTGGAAATAAATGTTTGCTGTTGGAAATATTCTAAACAAAGCCCACAATTATTTTTAGGATTTTTGGAAACGTTTTAGTATTTTTAATAAAGCCCAACAGTTGCAGTTAAATAGAAAAACAGAAACAAAAAAAAGAAAGGAGAGAGGGAAGCCCACCTGGGCCTTACCTGAGCTGGCCAGCCCACCTGGCTCGGCCCAGCCTACTGGCTTCGCCAGTCGTCGTCCTCCTCGCGCCAGGAGGCAGGGGCGCGTGCTCACCGCGCGCCAGCCACGCGCTGGCCACCTCCTGCTTCCGCCGACGCCCGGAGACGCCTAGAGGTGCCGCGCGACCCCCACGTCCCCCTCTCATCCTCTCGCACTCTCCCCCTCGTCTCTCTTACTCTCCCCCATGATGGCCGAGCACGACCCTCGCCGCCGATCGCCGTAGTTGCCACCGCAGCCACTCCCTCGTCCCTCCGACGAGCCCAACAGCTCTGCCTCGTCACCCTGGACCTCTTCGTCGACCCACGCAACCCCAAACGCCGCCGAACGCCGTCTACACCCTCGTCTTCAACCTCGGGCACCCGAGCCATCTCCGGCCGATTCGCCGTCGCCGGGACCTCCCCGAGCTCGCTGACCCCCTCTCCGACTCCGCTGTGAGCTCCTCTTCCTTTCCCCCTAACTCCCGTGCTCGTTTGGCCTCTGTAGCCGCCGTTTCCACCGCACCCGAGAGCTCCTCGCCGCCGGCCATGTCGCCGTCGTGGCTACGGCCGTGCAAGCACGCGTCTGAGCGCACCACCGCATTCAGTGCGTCCCCAGGAGCCTAACGCACGCACTTCCTCGCCCTGCCGTGCACCGTAGCCCTCTTTCCCTCTCCGTCTGAACTCCGGCCACCGCCACGAGCTCGATTCCGGCGAGCTCGCTCCACCCCAACTCCTCCCACTTGCCCCACTAAATGCGCACGAGCCCCAGCTACGCGTAGCACGTCTCCGCCGTCGATTTGGTCACCGGAGGACCAAATCCGAAGCCCTCTGCCGTCTCGGCCTCGCCGGCGGCTCAACGCCGGCGAGTTTGACCCAGTTTGACCCTTGTGTGGGCCCAGGTAGACCCCCCCTTAGTCTATGACAGGTGGGGCCGGTCTGCTAACTAAATTAGGATTAGTTTTAACTAATTTTAATTAAATTAGTCACTGACATGTGGGCCCAGGCCCCACTGACAGCTAATTAGTGTTAATAAAATCCTGTTAACTAGCTGAGAGGCTGACAGAAGGGGCCCACCAGTCAGGTTTGACCTGGGCTAGCGCCTTTGACCTGCTGAGGTCAGCATGACACAATGCTGACGCAGTAATGCATTTTCTGGATTTATTTTTATTCAGGAAATTCTAGAAAATAGTCAAAACTTCTAAAAATCATAGAAAATCAGCCATAGCTCCAAATGGAAAGATTTATATATGAAAAATGATCAGAAAAATTCAATCTATCCATCTGTAATGGTTTCATGCATGACAAAACAAGTTTACCTTGCTGTTTAAGCAGAATAAGGAAATGCACTATTAAGGCCATGTTTAATGAGCTAATATTTGAATCTTTGATTCAAATGAGTTCATTCCTTTCTATTATAACTTGCATTAGGCCAAGACACATTCATATTGCCATGTCATAGCATGCATCATATTGTTGCATATCGTCATGTGTTGATTGTGTTCCGATGTGTTCTTCGTGGTAGGTTCTGCCTCCGAGGATATTCACGAGTATCCAACTGAAGGGCAGTATCCCACTACCACTCCATCAGGCAAGCAACCATTGATCATTCCGATACAAACCCATGTTCTCGCTTCTGCTCTTGTTTACTGCATTAAGACAACGCGATTCAAACTGCTGTGTGGTATGGTAGTTGAACCCTTATCCTCTGCATGACCTGTCATTGCCACAGTAACTAGATGAAACCCGCTAGCATGTGTAGGAGTTGATTGAGCCATGTATGTGATTCCTACCTTGCTATGCCTGCTATGCTTAGAGTTGTGTCAGGTCTGGTTCATCTGGGTGATGGGCTAGAGTGAAATGCTTATGTCGGTAATGTGAGGGATGTGTTGAACATGCTTTGGTAAAGGTATCGATGAGAGGCCATGTAGGAGTACATGGTGGGTTGTTTCATTGAGGCCGTCCCTAAGAACTGAGATCTGTATGTGTGATTTAAGATGCAGTTACTACCGTACATTGGGCCCGAAACCAATGGACCCTCTCGGCTTCTTAATCACCTTAGTTCTCTGTCCAGGAGTTGCAAATAGTTTCTGGTGTTTGTAGGATATGTGTTGGCGGCCGTGCGTAGCGCTGACCCTAGGGGTGGGCTATGTTGCAGTAGATACACCGTGGCCGGGTATGCCGGGCGCCCGTTTGGCATGTTGGGACCCTGTTCACATCGTTCGGGGCCGTGTGTGGAAACCTCGACTGGACTCCCAGCGGATGGAACCTGGATAGGCGATAAACCTGGACTAGAGACTTAAGTGTTTAGGTAGGCCGTGGCCAACACCCTCGCTGGGCTTCCGCTTGAAGGTTGCCGAGTACATGTCATGTAAGCGGCGGTAAGTGGTGAAAGCGTGTATGAAGAAGTACACCCCTGCAGGGTATAAAACTATTCGAATAGCCGCGTCCGCGGTAAAGGACTACTTGGTTGCCTATACAGTTCATAGACAAGTTAATGGACACTACTAAAAACTCAAGATAAGTGTGAGTATCGAGGATGGCCCTCTCGTAGGATGACGAGGGAGGATCCACGGTGGAGTATTGTGTTGGTGAGTAGTGGACTCATGTGCGAAAACTATTTACTGGCGAAGTTCCGTAGGATAGCTTAGCCAAGAGTCAAAGCTGGCTTGCTGCATTAACCCCACCACCTTCTTGAGAATAAGCATGTATAGTAGGTTCTGATGTAAGACTTGCTGAGTACCTTTGTACTCATGTTTGCTTAATTACTGTTTTCAGACGACAACACCACCCCCTCCGATGGGTTCTATGTATACCTTGATGTCGACGAGTGACTAGCCACCCAGGTGGTGATCCTGGCCATGGAGGGCCCTATGTAGATAGACAGGCTTTGAGAAGCCTTCTTTCTTTCTAGAGTCTGTACTCAGACTAGTTGCTTCCGCATGTGCTTGTATGAGTGTATGACTTGAGTGTCGGGTCATGTGACCCCTATCTGTATGAACTTGTTATGTATGGCTCTCTAGAGCCTTTAAATAAAGTACTTGAGTTGTAGAGTTTTGTTGTGATGCCATGTTGTATGTACTCATATCGGGCATATTGTGTGTATGATTGAAATGCTTGGTATGAGTGGGATCCGACAATCTAGTTGTTTATCCTTGGCAGCCTTTCTTATGGGGAAATGTAGTCTAGTGTTCCTCGAGCCATAGTAGTCCGCTACAGCCCGGTTCACCGGAGTCCTGCTAGCCCAGCACTACTGTTCAGGACACTTGACTGGCCGGCATGTGTTTCACTTTGTTCCTATGTCTGTCCCTTCGGGGAAATGTCACGTGGTGATTTCCGGAGTCCTGCCTAGCTTGCTACAGCCCGGGTTCCCCGGAGTCCTGTTAGCCCAGTGCTACAGCCCGGAATCACTCGCTGATGACTGACATGCTCGATGTGATACATGTATGCCTGTCTCCATAGGCCTGTGCCGCTTTGGGTTCACGACTAGCCATGTCGGCCCGGGTTCTCTGTCATATGGATGCTAGCGACGCTATCATATACGTGAGCCAAAAGGCGCAAACGGTCCCGGGCCATGGTAAGGCGACACCCGTGGGATACCGTGCGTGAGGCCGCAAAGTGATATGAGGTGTTACCGGCTAGATCGATGTGACTTGGAATCGGGATCCTGACATTACAACTCACCTACCATTCCATCCATGCTACCCGGGGGGGGGTTCACCTTTGCTGCTAGGGCCTCGTCCTCTGTTCGGGGTAAGTCCAAAACAGTTCAGTCATTTCCCTGTACTTCTCTGAACACTAACGATAACCAACATTTGTTGCCCATACTCCCTTCTGCAGCCATGCCGGTCTCTGACCTTGAACCACACGAGTGTGCAATCCGTCGGCAGCGCCACAAGGCCTCTCGCGACACACTGCGCCGCAGTGCCCACCTCGCCGGCAAGGAGCCAAAGTCCTACACCAACATGACTCTAAAGGCCGTCAAGGCCAAGGCGGTTCGTCTCAACGGTGTGGACGATGCTCTGGCTCTCGATGAGGCTATTGCTGCCGCCCGTTTGGATGACAATGACGCTCCTCCGCCTTTGCTGATGACCTGGCGGCCATCGCCGTCCTATGTGGCGCGGATGATGCTCAGGCCAAGGAGATCCTCGACTCGGCCTCCGACTCAGGTGTGGACGACGCCCCATGATCCGCATCCTCCACATGCCATGCCGATCGGTGCTCGGCCTCTCGCGTGGATGCACCGGTACTGCACCAACCCTTCGGCCTCCTCTTAGGTTTTTAAATTGTAGTCTAATTATCACCTCGGGCCCTTTGCCGTCCCACCGGTCCCTCTGCACGTCCACTACTATTTCCCTATTGCGTTCTGTCTTTCCGTTACTGTTACCTAAGGCCGGCGGCCATGTAGTCTGTAGGTGTCACATTAGTATCTCATGAGTACTGTAATCTCGGTTTGTTTCTTGGAATGTGAGAGGACTTGGTGATAATGAAAAATGTGTTGATGTTCTCTCTGTGTTAATCTATATCAACCTCACTTGTCCTTATTGCAAGAATCCAAACTGCAACACATAACTGACCAAAAACTCCAGACTTTCATACCCCGCTCTCTTGATCACTCCATCTTCTTCGCTGCTAACAGAATAGCGGGCGGAACCGTTTCGGCTACCAACTCATCTCTGATCAACATCATCTCCTCCACTAACCACAGCTATGCCAGTACGCTCACCGTCAAGACTTTGGCCCTTGGACAAAACATTGCAATTACTAACGTCTATGCCCCCTCCCGCCGTTCTCAAAAACAATCCTTCTTGGACGAGCTTTTATCCATCAAGCAGGATGATTCGACTCCCTGGCTCCTGATCGGTGATTTTAACTTGCTTCACTTCTCGGACGAAAATAATAAATAGAACTTTCGGCAAAGCGAAGCCACGGCCTTTAATGACACTATCAATGAACTAGCCCTAATAGAACTCCCATTACTGGACCGCCATTTTACTTGGTAAAATAATTGAGACTCCCCTACTTTAGAATGACTTGATCGTGCTTTTATCAACTTGGCCAGGAATGACTCCTTCCCCGACACCACTCTCTCCTCTCTCACTCGTTTCACCTCCGACCACTTCCCCCTGATCATTCACATTAACACCCAATTGCCGCGGTCAAACTTTTTCAAATTCGAGCCGAGCTGGGCTCTCTTCCCAGCGTGCACCCAAATTGTACAATGCTCCTGGTCTGTACACTGGCCTGCCTCAAACTCGGCCGCTGCATTGGTCTCCTTGCTCAAGAAAACTAGGTTTGGACTCAAGCGTTGGGTGTCGATGTCAAAACCGGCGGATCTCGGGTAGGGGGTCCCGAACTGTGCGTCTAAGGTCGATGGTTGTCGGTGTTCTGGGAACGGGGGTCCCAGACTTGCCTGCCTGCGGCCCACGGCATGGCTCTGTGAACGGGCCCGTACGACCCATCTTCACCAACAAGCACTCAAGACCCTAGCGAGGGGCCAAGCCTCGCGAGGCGGATGACATAATACCTCCTCGGGAGTGCCCTCACCAGGCTGGCTCGCGAGGGGCGGAGAGTTCAAGACAAGGTAAACCTCGCGAGGTTCCAGCGATGTGAGCCATGACGATCAAGGCCAGGCGGGCGCCAGCGCACAGTGTCCTTGTTTCAACTTTGGTGCTAAGGGAGCAAGCGCAGGCGCGGAGTACCGAGGCGTCAAGCAAAGGTTTCCATATTGGTGCAACAGACCAAGACTAGCAGGATGGCAGGACGGAGGTCACCATGGAGCCCAAGACAACGTCACCTCTAGAGCCTTTTGCAGGCGAAGACTGCTTTTGCTAGGATAAGCTGTACTAGTTGTCCCCTTTCAAATTGGCCGTTGTTGGCTCCCTTCCCGCTCAATATTTGGGGAGAGGACCAGGGCCTCTATAAATAGGACTAGCCACCACCGTAGGAGGCAACTGATGAGGGATCATCCTCACCCACACAAGTTAGCCAAGCACAAGAACACCTCTCCTCAGGAGGCTGTTCTTCCCCTTGTACTGTTCATCCTTAGCCCAAGAGGCAATCCACCACCACCACACTGGAGTAGGTTATTACACCACAACGGTGGCCCAAACCAGTATAAATTTTGTGTCCTTTGTGTTGCGAGTTCGTAGAGTTAGCCCTTGAGGTCTTAGCGAAGCTAGGACGTGGATTGGAGGGGGGATCTTCGCGTGCACCCTAGTGTTCGAACCTTGAGGGTTTTGCCGGAACCCGAGATCTGACATTTGGCGCGCCAGGTAGGGGCGCGCCGAAGCTTCCCTTCCGTCGCTCCGCGTCCCATTGCTTCATCGTTTCCATGGCGGACGCTCGCCGCGTTCGCGCTGAGTGCCGGGCTGCCCTCGCCGCCCGTGTTGCTCAGACGGCTCCCGTCGGTGGGCCACCCCATCGTTCTCCGTCGCCTGCCACCAACGCTGCCACCGGCCCGGCGGGGAACGAGTAGCAAGCATCCTCGTTGCACCCCTCGGTGCGGTGGGACGGCCACATCGCCACTCCATCGCTGACCCCGACCGGTTCGTCATCCCACGCTCGTCGCGCTCCTGTGGACGCGCAGGCTGCTCTATGCATGGCGCGCGAGCTCCTGCGCTACCGCCCCGTTGATGACCTCTACGAGGACTGGCTCGACCGCATCGCCGAGCTTGTCAGCGCCGCAGGGGGCTCCCCTGCGCCGCCCCTCTCGCTGCCTTGCCCTCCACCAGCCGCGGGCGGCGTGGCCCATGGAGCGCCTCCACCACCTCTGCCCCAAGATGGAGTCTTGGCACCCAGGTGCACGGCCCCACGGCGCGACCTGCCGCATCCGGCGCCTGCGCAAGAAGAGAGAAGCTGCCAAGAAGTCCCTCGGCGGCGAGAAAACGCCCCCGCGCTCCTAGCACCACCACGGCAAGACCGCGGGCCGCCTGCGGCGGCGGTGTGCGGACCCCATCAAGGACAAGTTCTCCACCAGCGCAGAGCCCCGGTGACCACGGCAGGCTGCCACGCCTTCACCCCTGAGCAGCGTAGCTTCGCTTGGTCGGGAAAGTTCAAGCCGGATCTTCCTCCTCGCTATGACAACACCCCCGACCCCGCGGAGTTCCTGCAGCTCAACGAGCTGAGCATCGAGGCGGCCAACGGCGACGAGAAAGTCATGGCGAACTGGTTCCCCATGGCTCTCAAGGATGGTGCCCGCTCTTGGCTCCAGAACCTGCCTCCAGGCTCGATCTCCTCCTGGGACGAGATGCGCGACCCTTTCGTTGCAACTTCCAGGGCACTCGCGACCGCCCACCGGCTGCAGGTGACCTACGCTGCGTCAAGCAACAATCAGGAGAGACCCTCCAGAAGTACATCCAATGCTTCAACAACGTTCGCCTCAAGATCCCCAAGGTGACGAACGAGGCCATCATCTCCGCGTTCTACGATGGCGTCCGCGACATCAAGATGAAGGAGGAGCTCGCCATCCACGAGGAGCTATGCACGTCTCTGGAGCTGTTCAACCTGGCGACCAAGTGCGCAAGAGCTGAGGAGGGGCGCCTCTCCCTCCTCGAGCTCCCGGCTGCGGACTCGGAGGAGAAGAAAGCCAAGGCGAAAGACGTGAAGCGCAAGGGAGCAGCCATGCTCGGAGCCGGACACAAAGTGCGGCAGGGACCAGCCCGAGTCATCCAAGAGCAGCCGACCGTTCTGCGCCTTCCACAACCTGAATAGCCACAACACCAGCGACTGTCAAGAGCCTAGAGCCATTCGAGAAGGATGCTTCGGTCGACGCCCTGAGCACAATGACTGGGGCTACGGCCGAGGAGGAGGACATGGTGGCGGATGCTGGGACGACCGTGGCCCGCGCCAGGAGTGGCGCGACCGGCCTCGTGACGACCGCTGGCAGGATTAGTCTCGCGAGAGCGCCTGGAGGGATCAGCCTCGTGAGGATCGTCCTTAAGGCAACACTGGTCTCCCTCCACTACCGCCACCACCAAGAAGGAATGACGACCACCATCAGGACGAGGGGGCTGGGGGCTTCCAGGAGCCGCGTACCATCGCCTGCATCTTGGGTGGAGCTCAGGCCCCAACCTCACAGTGCATCTTCAAAAAGTTCGTTCGTGAAGTGAATGCAGTCCTCCCCAAGCTCGAGGCCATGCACCCACTCACATGGTCCAAGTGCGCCATCAGGTTCAGCTCGGCAGATCAGCTCAAGTGCGTGGCTACCGCCGGCGTCCTCCTGATGCTCTGTTCACCAGTCATTAGCAACGTGCAAGTTACCAATACTCTAATCGATGGCGGCGCAGGGCTCAATGTCCTGTCTGTCGACATGTTCGACAACCTCCAAGTGCCGTATGATCAGCTTCAGCCCACCAAGCCTTTCTTAGGAGTGACCGACGGCTCCACCACCTCGATCGGGCATGTCCGCCTCCCTGTCACCTTCGGACGGCGTGACAACTACCACACCGAGCTCATCGACTTCGACGTCGCCCACATCCGTTTGCCATACAATGCCATCCTCGGGTATCCAGCCCTGGCCAAGTTCATGGCCGTGACGCACCACGACTACAACATCCTCAAAATGCTAGGAAGCGGCGGGATCATCACAGTCCCCTGTGAAGAAAGAGATGCGGTGTGCTCCCTCGAGCGCGCCTTCCAAGCAGCATCAATTGAAGACCCCGACAACAATGCAGCTCGGTACCCTCCTGAGGTCGTCCCCAAGAAGAAGAAGTAGCTACTCCATGCTGGACCTCAGGAGGGCAGCACCGCAAGTGGCACCTCGCCAGGATCAGCGCCCGCACCTAGGGCGCCACCCTCTGTCGCATAGGAAGGCATGCCCGGCGCCCTCCTCGGGCAGGGCTTGGGGGCTCTCTTCTAGAGGGCCTCAAACCTTGCCAACGTCATGAGGGAGGCGCACGGGCACCACCTGGAGGCGTGTTTCGCGGCACGTCTCCCTTAGGAGGACACTGGGCAAGGAGCGCCCGGCGCTCAGGAGTTCATCACCAAGGTATCTTAGGAGCTTATGGAAGCAAGAGAAATATGCGGCGACCGCCGCCCATCTGGCGCTGCTCCCCACCCACGCGAGGGTGGTGAGCTGCGCGTCTGCATCGACATACCAGGGCTCAGCCGGGCCGCATCTCAGGAGCGTTTCTGGCCTTCGCGTGTTGGGCGCTGCGAAGGTCCACCTCACAACTACGTTCGTATGCTGTTTGGCCTGCCGAGCATGGCTGCCGCCTTCCAACGCAACCTGCGGAGCGTCATGGTGGGTCAGTAGGCCAGGCACCACGTGGTCCTAGCGGAGATGGAGATGGTCCTCAAGAAACCGCCTGGACCCCCAGAGCCTCCCGAGGCTCAGGGCCCCGGTGGCTCGTAAGGGGCAACCCCTTCGCTGCGTACCTTCAACTGCCTCAACACCCCTTCACCAACAGAACCAGGTGACATTTTCCAAGTTCATTTAGCTGGGAGCGCCCAGGGGGCTGCATTATTCCCAGGCCGCGTGGGTCCATCCCTGTGGCATGTATCCTTTCCTTTTTATGTCTTTAGCTTACCTTGTTGGGGGCGCCCCTCGGGCTGCATCACCCCCAAGCCTCTCGGGCCTGACCTAGTGGCATGTATCATTCATGCATTTACTTGAGCGAGTTTGCCTTCCATGCTTAATCTATCTATGACTATCACTTGCTTGATTGTCACCCACCGCGGAAGCCGCGCGCCGGTCGTCTTTCTTTAGGACCCATCGCATGAGAGGGTTAGGCACGGTGTCTGTGCTCGGGCGCGTCCCTGCAGCATCGATAAATCCAACGGCTGAGCTCTGTCTGGCGGGACGGCCCCGTTCACGTCACCTCCTAGGCCATTGGTGCTTGGCTTTCTCACGCGATAACCTCAGGAGATTCGTTCGACGCAAGATGTCTGGCCACCTCGCAGGACCAACACAGCGAACAAGAATCAAGACCAGGCGCAACCCGCCTTGAGGTAGGGCCTCGTGAGTCCCACGCTGGCTCACGAGTGCCCAGACACACCTCGTCTAGCCCTGCCGTGCAAGCCACGTGTCAGGGCGGGGCTGTACACGCCCCGGGGGCTCTCCGCAGTAGGGAGTCCCCTCCCACGTACCAGTGGAAGCACCATGCTCCATGCTGGCAGTCGACACTGCCGAGGAGCGGCTATGCCCATGCAAGTATGGAAATGCCATGGTCCATCCTGGTGATAAACAAGTGAGGGTGGCCTCACGGCCGTATCAACCTCAGGGAGCCTCTGGGCTCGGTGTCTGGCCTCATCGCAACGTCTCCCCTCGGGAGAGCTGCGTGAGGGGGCTAGGCACGGGGGCTGCGCTCGGGTCACGCCCAAGCATACCCCACCCCACCAGGTCCCTCGGACCCGGTCGTCACGCATCCCTCCCGAGCCTCGGCGAGGGTGAAGGTATGAAGGGTGTTTGCACATCAAGGGGGACTCCTGAGCATCGTGACTCAGGAGCCTAATTGACCACGTAGCCCCTCACTCGCTGGACCGTCCTGGTCTCCGGTCGGTCCAATGGCGGTTGAGGTATGCACTGGGTCGGGTTCTGCCGACGTAGAACACTAGATCTATCCCCGCGTCTCTTTCCTACAAGTTGTTTGCGCATCAAGGGGGACTCCTAAGCATCGCGACTCAAGAGCCTAACTGGTCATGTAGTCCCTGACTCCTTGGGTCCGTCCTGGTCTTCGGTCGGTCCAACGGCGGTTGAGGTATGCGCAGGGTCGGGCTCTTCCGACGTAGAACATAAAGCAAATGGGAAGGAAATTGCAAAATCTCAAAGCAAATATTACAAGACATATTGTCCTCGGAATATCAAACACAAGTTTAAACGCCTCCACTAGGCACGCTACATGCTGCAGGAGTTTCAATAGGAAAGGAGCCGCAAGCCAGTCATCCCTCGATACCACCAGCACCTGCAAGAGGTGCCCCCTGCTGGGTGGCCTCGCCTTCACCTGCACCATTGGTCGAAGGCGCGGGGGCGAAGGCGTCGAACTTCTCCAGCAGGGCTTCCACCTGACCTTTCATGGCTGCGGCGGCGGCTGAGCAGTGTTCGTCAGCCACGGGCTCCATAAGCTCGTCGATGCGGGCGACAGGATCGTGAAGATGGAGGTGGCTGAAGACGCGCGTCAGCGTGGATGAAGAAAGGACGCGAGCCTATGCCTCTGCCATGGGGCCTATGCCGCGCACGACTTCCTCAAGCGCCTCAACCAAGTAGGGAAGCAGCTAGGCGGGGCCATCCTCATCGGTGGCCAATGGCTTCTCCAAGCCCATCTCATGGAGTGACTTTAGAGCCTCGCGAGACCTCTTCTCTAGAAGCACGAAGGCCGCACAGTCCTCGACCAGGACCTTCGCTTTGGCGTCAAGATCGACCCCTTCGCCTCCACCTTCCACTCCAACTTCTCCAGCCGGCTGTGTTCAGTGGCTTGCACCTTCGCCAACTCCCCCAACTCGGCGTCGCGGTTCTTGATGGCGTACTCCCGGGCCCTCATCTCCTCCTCCTTCGCCTGGCAGCCGCGAGCTTCTTCTGCACGCTCATCACGCAGATTCTCCAGCTCGTCCTCCAGCGCCCGGCAGCGGTCGTGGGCGGCTTCGGTGTCCTTCAACGCCGCCTCGCGATCGGCCGCATCTTGAGCGACGGCCTGCTTCTCCTTCTCGGAGGTCGTCATGGCCTGGCTCAGCGCTGCTCAGACTGCCACGTCAGAATGGAGCCAACCGGAGACCAGCTCCAGGCGACCAACTGCCAGGAGGGGTTCAGCGCTCTGGAGGTCTTCTCGCAGCCGGGCCATCTCAGAAAGGGCCCGCTCCAGGACGTCAGGAGAAGCAGAGGAACCTGGGGTCAGCAACATGGCAGAAGAAGGAGGAAGAGGCGGCGTCATCACCATGGCCTAGGAGGCAGGAAGCTCCTGAGCCTCTTGGACCTCAGCACCCGAGCTGGGCGCTGGCGCCTCCTAAATCAGCGGCGCTTCGGGGGCTGACTTCTCCCGAGGACGCTCCACCCAGCCTCGCGAGGATGATCGGGCTGGAGAAGCACGAGCACCGTCCCCACCTTTGCTCATGGAGAGGGGCGCGGTCGTAGGAGGCGACCCGGACTCAAGCAGCACCACCTCGCTCTCCCTTCTCCTCTTCGTCACCGGCGCCTGCTTAGTTACACAACAAGCAAAAAGAGTCGGAAACAAGCATCAGCGGCAAGAACAAGGCGAGACGGGGACACTTACTGATCCACCGCAGTGTAGTCTCTCTGCTTCGGGAGTTTGAAGCCGGAGAGCTTCGCGACCCAAGGCGCGGACGCACCAGCCCCTGAAGCTGAAGAAGGAGCAGCAGTTGAGTCAGAAGCGGCTCCAGCCAGCGCTAGAACAGCAGCCAAATCTCGGTAGATCAGCGCCGATATGCTCCTTGTCGGGATCACGGCCGGTTCCTTCTTCTCCTGGGGAGCGTCGGCCTCGTCATCATCGGGAAAGGTGCGGAGGAGGTCGACCCTGCTCAAGGGGGAGGTCTCGCCCATCCCTTCAGGGGTCTCCTCCGAGTCTTCCTCCTCCTCCTCTTCCTCCCCGTGGGACTCGCCAGAAGACACGTCCACCGTTGCCGCTGCCGCAGGAACCCCAGAGGGCGCCGGGGCACCAGTCTGCGCCCGTCAAAGGTCGGCCTGGATGCCACGACCCGTGCCCCGTCCTTGCGGCGGAACAAGGGAGTGAAGATGCTCGGCGGGTACTCCTGGTTGTCCCCAACCAGGAGGCGGAGAACCGCGGCCAGCTCACTATTGGACAAGGCCTCCGAGCTCAGGCGAACCTTGTTCTCTTCGTCCCCAAGCTCCCACAAGGGGCGTGCACGGGCTTGAAGCGGGGCCACGCACAGCATCAGGAATCCCCTCAGGTGCATGGCCCCTGTCACCTTCGCCGCCTTCGCGTTGTCCGGCTTCAGGTCAGTCTTCATCTACTCCAGCACCAACGTTGCCCACTCGTCGGAAAGCTTCGCGCAGGACTACTGTCGGTGTCAAAACCGGCGGATCTCGGGTAGGGGGTCTCGAACTGTGCGTCTAGGCCGGATGGTAACAAGAGGCAAGGGACACGAAGTTTTACCCAGGTTCGGGCCCTCTTGATGGAGGTAAAACCCTACGTCCTGCTTGATTGATATTAATGATATGGATGTTACAAGAGTAGATCTACCAGGAGATCAGAGAGGCTAAACCCTAGAAGCTAGCCTATGGTATGATTGTATGTTGTGATTGTTGTCCTACGGACTAAAACCCTTTGGTTTATATAGACACCGGAGAGGGTTAGGGTTACACAAGGTCGATTACAAAGGAGGAGATATCCATATACGTATTGCCTAGCTTGCCTTCCACGCCAAGTAGAGTCCCACCTGGACACGAGACGAAGTCTTCAATCTTGTATCTTCATAGTCTAACAGTCCGGCCAATGGAGATAGTCCGGCTATCCGGAGACCCCCTAATCCAGGACTCCCACAGTAGCCCCTGAACCAGGCTTCAATGACGACGAGTCCGGCGTGCAGTTGTCTTCGGCATTGCAAGGCGGGTTCCTTCTCCAAATACAACACAGAAGAATTTGAATACGAGGATAGTGTCCGACCCCTGCAAAATAAGTTCCACATTCCACCGTAGAGAGAATAATGTTTTCGCAGATCTAATCTGCTAGCTTGTTTTGGCAACATGATGTTACGTCATGGCCCGATGATTATTTGAACCATTTCTTTTAACCAGCCCCGCACATAACACGAGGCAGTTTTTTGACATGTCTTGTCAAAGCAGAGATCGTGTCCCCTTATTACGAGATTCTCATTAATGCGGTTTGCGGGTAACCCAACCGTGTCTAGGACTCCTAGATTATAGGTAGCTCCTAAACGGCTATGGAGAGGACGCTTGATATTCACCCTCTTTATAAAGGGACGAGGTTTTTGCTTCTTTTTCTCTCGTGCTCAATCGAACCCTTCCTCCGCCTCGAGTTCTAACACCCAAAGCCCGGGTTAGGTGCTCCGGATCTTCAATCATGTCCGGATCCAGCCATCAAGGCCGATGGATGCCCTCCTCCGTTACGGAAGAGGACATTAAGAAGTTGAGGGAGGCCAGATACCTGACCGCCGAGGTTTCGCATCGGCTGCCTGCTCGAGGGCAGGTCGTCCCTACTCCCGAACCCAACGAGAATGTTGTGTTCGTCTCCCACTTCCTCCGAGGTCTAGGCCTCACTCTGGATCCTTTCGTCAGGGGTTTGATGTTCTACTACGGGCTAGATTTTCAGGATCTAGCTCCGGACTCCTTTCTCCATATCCCAATGTTTATTGCCGTGTGTGAGGCCGTCCTCCGCGTTACCCCTCACTTCGGCCTGTGGCTCAAGACCTTTGAAGTAAAGTCGAAGATGATCGAGGGGCAACAGACAACGTGCGGAGGTGCATCAATAGGCAAGATGGTAGGAGCTCCATGGCCGGAAGGTTCCTTTTCAGAGGTGTCTGAATTATGGCAACGAGAGTGGTTCTACGTCACGGCTCCCCGAAGTGCCAAGTGGGCGGCTGCCCCCGCTTTCCGCTCGGGCCCCCCACCACAACTGATGTCATGGGTTAGCAGAGGCCTGAGCTGGGGTCCAGCCAAGGACGTGCCTATACTGCAAAGCCGCATTCGAGATCTCTTCGAGGGAGATTTTAATTTGGCTATGGTAATACAAGTTATGCTGGTTCGTCAAGTCCAGCCTTGCAGACGCCGACCCCTTCGCTTGTGGGAGTTCAACCTAGAGGGACCGTGTGCCATTCAAAGCTTCCTCGGCCTGACGCACGAGGAGATGTACAAGTCATTCTTCGGATCTCAGGTGGAGTGTCCGGACATTACCGAGGACGTGGGCCTGAGCAGTAACCACGCCGCCGAACAAGTAAGAAATCCTTTGGCTGAACACACGGTCTTTTATTCGAAGTTGTTTCTGAGAGTTTGCTTTTTGACCATGACTGTCTAGCGAAGGCGAAGATGATTCGGAGTTTGGCCCCCCTTCCCGAGGGTTTGGAAAATCCGGTTTTAGAAAAGATGCTCAAGGTCGCACCTTGCCCGGAGCCCTCGAAGGAAGATATCAGGGGGGGACAATACGGGCGGACACGGGCCCCCATCATTGCCCGTTCCAACCGAGGGAATGAGCGTCTCCATGAAGGAGGACAACCGGGGGAGGAAAAGGACTGCTTCCGAGGATCCGGAAGCCGAAGCCTCCAAACGGGAGAAGAAGTCTCCTGTAGAGGGTCCTGCCTCGGGGGGTGCTTTTGCCGCACAAAGTCCGCGGGGGGATCAGCCCTCCAACGAGTCGTAAGTGATCCAAAATACGTTTAATAGTAGAGGTATAATGTCTTCTTCTTCTTCTGAGAAAATAACCACCGCATATATCTTGCAGTTCGGGCCTTAGCCCCTCTCAGATGAGCTCGTCTTCGGGGGATCTTCTTCCAGAGATGATGGAGAGTGAAACGCCTCCCCCGGACCCCTCCGCTCAAGAAGCGGGCGACCCCGAAGTGTCGTCATGAAGGGCCTCTCCGGATCCGGTGAGGCCAGAAGATAATCCCATGGACCCCCTAAGTCCCCAGCGTCCGGCTCCCGAAGAGAGCAGACAAAAGAGCCCGACACCGTCTGGTGTGCGGTCGGACGTTCTGAGGGAGTTGGTGGGGCGAGCGGCCATCTCAGAAGAACACCGTACGCTAATGGGTACGCTGATGGAGAGAATTTTGTCCGCCGAACGCGGGTTACATGAAGCCTTTATGAGTCTACTGTCAGGCTTTGAGGTACGTGGTAGTACTGCACATGTTAAGTGTGCCCTATGTAGATAGTAGCCCCTGAGACTCTGGTTGCCGACAAGAACGGCAGTGAACAGAGGATCATAATCCCAGGCAATAACCAGACTGCCTTTATGTGCAGGCAGTAGGAACTCCTGTGGCTAGCCGGACTAGTGATTTTGCCGAATTAACATGGCAACTGGATGCGGCGGACGCCGACATTGAGCTTGTTAACAAGAGGCTTGACGAGGCATAGGGTAAGTGTTATTATCTGGTGAACGCCACATAGTAAGAGCAACATGATGCCAATATCTTTAATATGTTGTGACTGCAGATGGAGCTGCCACCGTGGAAGCCTTGCGGGCAGAACTTGCCCGAGCCAAGGAACAAGCGAGGATTAGTAATGCGGCTGCTTTGACGGCGGTCGAAGAATTGAAAGTCGAGAAGGCCGCACACTGTGAGAGCCAAGAGAAGATGGCCAAGATGGCCATAGAATTAAAAGACACTGCCAACCATTGCCAGGTCCTTGAAGAAGAGAACCGGGTGAAGGCAACAGACCTGGAGAAGGCCATGATGGCGGACAAAGACACCCGCTCTGCTATGAGAGCAAAGAAGGAAGAGCTGCAGGAAGCCGGGGATATTGCGGCTGGGAAGCCCTTTATGCTACGGAGGAAGTTCGGAGATCCACGGTATGCCCCCCTGGATCGGCTATGGAGTTCGGCAGATGCATATACGGACTTGGCGGCGAGCGCTGCCGATGCGGCCAAATACTTCCAAGGTCAAGCAGATCATGGGGTGGACAAGCTGTTTTGGTCGCAATTCAATGTTCCAGAGCGTCCGCTTCCTTTAATGGATCAGCTAGCCGAATGGGCCGAACTAAATAGGTTGTCCGGACTCGCCATGAGGTCTGTTGTGGATTAGCTATGGCCTGAAAGGCCAAAGCCGAATAGCTATTTCAGCTTAGTGCAGCAGGTCCTTGGTGCGGTGCCACACATTGACGCGATGAAGAGGTCGGCGTGCATAGAAGGCTCGCGGATGGCCCTTGCCCGTGTTAAAGCATACTGGGCAGAGATGGACGCTACCACTGTTGCGACGCAGGGTTCGGCCATAGGCCGAGTGGCTGCCGAGCACTATTTCGAGGAGGTTCTCAAGGGTGCTCGTTTGATAGAGGCCCAGTGCTCGAAGAATATTATGTTTCAGTGATATGTATTCTCATTGTAAACACAATGCTTTTATGAAGTTTTTATAAGGCTATGTTTATACTTTTGCCTGAAAGTAGTATGGTGCCTCCTGTGCGGCCGTTGATGTATACATGTGTATAAACTGAAAGATTGCAGCCGTTGGCTTCAACCCCCACGCATATAATGCGGAGGTGCTTGCAAAAAATGTGTGTTCACACTTAACCCAACGTCTTGGTCCTAAGAAGGAGGTCATAGCGCAGCGAGCGGGGCAACCGGACTATAATGCTTTAACACTTTCACTTAGCCATAGGAGTTTGATAGGGGGGCTACTAGATAGCCCCTGGTGGCTCCACACTCTCCCGATCGCGGGGTGCGTATATGCCTGGCCGGAAAACGACCCTTCATTAAGGCGGAGGAATTCTAACATTCCGATAGGTCATCGAGTGGTTGACCAGTCTCACGCTACATCATGACAGTTAGTTTTCGGCTTTCTCTACTGAGGTACTCGTCCGGATGAACCAGGGCACAATCGTAGTAGTTCTCCTGGTGCTACCTCAGCCGGTAAAGCGGAATATAAGGCACCAAAACATAGGAGCCAGGCAAACCCAACATTTGACTAAAGACAATGATTCGGAGCTGATGCATACAAGGCCAAACTCGCAACGCCGAACACTCCCTAAGGTATTCGGTCTTTATGGTATAAACCGGGCCGAAATAGTGCCGCTTGGAAGAAGCCCCTTGTGTCCAGGTACGTGCATTATTCTGACGTGGCCACATGCCAAGACATCAGCATCCTTCTCAACTGTGCTGAGAATTCAGTGGATATGTATCAACAAGAGACAGTAAAAAAGGTTTACACAGGGTCTTAATCTAAAAAGAATCCTTGGAGCAGGTCCCTGCTGCATGTCTGCGCCTATGTCTCCATTGTGCCGTATCCTGGACGGGTGTAGCACGATGATTATCTATAAAAGAGAGGAGCTTAGGTAAAAAAGCTGTCGTGCAAAAAGATAGTTTTTAAAGAAACCATGTATAATTCAAGGTGAGTAAGAATTCCCACTTGTCTGTGCACGTTGAGCCCCTTGTATTTGTAAGAGGGGTGTGATCATTGATCCGATATGAATTGCATATAGCTGCGCTGGACTCGTCCAACCGTGTCCGAGGTCGTGACGACCTGCTAAATGCTTTAGGTGGTGAGGCCGTTTTTAGTGTGCGGCTCCCAAGGCAGCCGCACGCTCTTTGGCTCGCAGGAATCGCTTAATATTTCCATTCACTGTAATTATGCCACGTGGACCGGGCATCTTGAGTGTGAGAGAAGCGTAGTGTGGTATTGCATTAAAGCGGGCGAAAGCTTCACGTCCGAGTAGTGCTTGATAGCCACTTTGGAACGGAGCGATGTGGAAGGTTAGATGTTCGCTACGGAAGTTATCGGGGAAGCCGAATGTAACTTTTAGTAGCAGGGAGCCCTTGCAATGAGCCCCTGGGCCTGGCGTTACTCCTTTAAAGGTAATATTGGTATGGAAAATTTTTGTTGGGTCTATCCCCATTTCGCGGATTGTATCCTGGTATATCAGGTTTAGACCGCTGCCACCGTCCATCAGGACTCGTGTGAAGCGGTATCCGTCAATTATTGGGTCTAATACCAGGGCAGCCCATCTTGCACTCCGGATACTTGTGAGTAATCTCGATGGTCGAAAGTGATCGGTTGAGACGACAAGTGGCAAGACTCCGCGGTGATAGGCCTTCGGGCGTATTTTTCTGGGAGTGCCGTTTTGTTTCTTCCATTGATCAAGTGTAACACGTTTACTGTTACGACTTCTGGTGAAAATTTGTTTTGTTCCCCAGTGTCTTTCTTGAGAGGATCGTCCGCATCTTCGCTTGGTGTATCCTCCCCCTTGTGTACGGCGTTGAGCTTGCCGGACTGCTTGAAGACCCAACATTCTCTATGGGTATGGTTGGCTGGTTTGCCAGGGGTGCTATGGATCTGACATATTTGGTCCAAAATTTTGTTTAGGCTAGACAATTTGTCTCTGGCGCCTTTAGGGGGCTGCTTTTGCTGACCTGGCCGAGAGCTTTTGAATCCGGCGTTTACTGCCGTGCTCTTCGTGCTGTCTCCTTTTCCGGCGTTTGTTGTTGCTATTGCGCCGTGATTTCCCATTTCCATCTCTAACTTCAGATGTACTGGGGTCACTGGTGCTGCATCGGGCTAGCCAGCTGTCCTCACCCATGCAGAAGCGGGTCATGAGGCTTGTTAATGCTGCCATTGTTCTCGGTTTTTCTTGGCCGAGGTGTCGGGCGAGCCATTCGTCACGGACGCTGTGCTTAAAAGCTGTCAAGGCTTCGGCATCGGGACAGTCGACAATTTGGTTCTTTTTAGTAAGAAACCTGTTCCAAAGCTTTTGGGCTGACTCTCCGGTCTGTTGAGTTATATGACTCAAATCATCCACGTCCGGAGGTCGGACATAAGTCCCTTGAAAGTTTGCCCGAAAAGTGTCTTCGAGCTCTGCCCAGCTTCCGATGGAGTTTTCG
>NC_057812.1:581815673-581832468 GCF_018294505.1 Triticum aestivum
CTCGAGCCATATGGATATGGAGGATATAGTCCTCGATCCAGACCCCAGGGTCTGTTGTTCCGTCATATGCCTCTATGTTTACAGGTTTGAATCCCTCTAGAAATTCATGATCCAGCACCTCATCGGTGAAAAATAGGGGGTGTGCGGCACCCCTGTATCTGGGTGTACCGTGTTGTTCGGATGTTTGTTGTGTTATATCGTATGCTGGGGCGCGCTTGTGTGGTCTATAGATGGATCTGATTGCGCTGTCCTTTTGGTGCAAGCCCCCGCGTGAATTGCGTATTGTTTTGTGAGTGGCATTGTTTGCCGCTCTATGTTGGCCGTGAGATCGTCTATCTGGCCAGGTGGCTGTTTTGATTTTTGGTTGTGAGGGGTCTGAGGCCTCCTCATCGAATTTAGGTAGCAACTTCCTCTTTGGGTAGCTCTTGGTGGGGCGATTGTCGCCGTACTTTGCTGCTGTGTTGAGTACTTTACTCCATCTGATTTGGAGTGTGTCCTGCGCAGCCTTGAGCCTTTGCTTCTGCTTTTTTAGACTCCTCGCGGTGGCAACAAGCCTTTGATGGGCATTCTGTTGCTCCGGGTGCCTGTCCGGCGTTGTGTCGTCCGGACTGTTATCTTTGACCGAATTGGTTTGTTCGATTTGATTCTCCGTATTGTCGTGGTCCAGCAGTGGTTTTCCCTGCTCTAACGCTAGGTCTGTGTGATTGTTATTTCTGGCGAGGCGGGATTTGGGGTGGTGCTTATGCCGCCGCTTTGACTGCTTCTCGAGGGAACAAGCCTTCGGTGCGTCCTTCCGTTCCTCGTCGTCGTCTTCTTTTGGTGTGTCCACCATGTACACGTCATATGATGAAGTGGACGTCCCGCGCCCTATGGGCGGTGGTTCCTCTTGGCCTCTCGCATCGTTGTCCATACCGTCGATGTCTGCGGAGTCGAAGTCGAGCATGTCGGTTGAGTCATCGACAGTGGCTATTAAGTGGGTGGTGGGTGGGCGTCGAATTTCTTCGTCGTCCGCATCCCAATCCTGTTGGCCATAGTCCGGCTAGGGCTCTCCTAACAAAGAGAGAGACCTTAGTGAATTCAGAATGTCGCTGAAGGGCGAGTGCTAAAAGATATCCGCGGTGGTGAATTCCATGATCGGCCCCCAATCGGATTCGATTGGCAGGGGCACGGATGGTTCGGGGTCCGGAAGAGAGTCCGACACCTTGGAGTCACGGGCTGCGCAGAGGATTATGCTGGTGTTTGGCTCGATCGCCGTCGAGACTGCAGCCCCTGAGGCGGTGTCTAGCCACCCGTCCTCGATTGGCACAGTTGGCTCCGAGGTAAGGGTCGGAGCTGATGTGGGCACGGCCTCTGGAGTATCGTCTAGTGGCAGAGCTAGGTCATACCCATCGCGACAGTGCGGCACGCCCGGCTGTGGCTCGAATCCGTCGAAGATCAAGTCTCCGCGGATGTCGGCCGTGTAGTTCAAACTTCCAAATCTGACCTGATGGCCAGGGGCGTAGCTTTCAATCTGCTCCAGATGGCCAAGCGAATTAGCCCGCAGTGCAAAGCCACCGAATACGAAGATTTGTCCGGGGAGAAAAGTCTCACCCTGGACAGTATCGCTATCAATGATAGTAGGAGCCATCAAGCCTAACGGTGACGACACAGAGGAACTCTCAGTGAAAGCACCAATGTCGGTGTCAAAACCGGCGGATCTCGGGTAGGGGGTCCCGAACTATGCGTCTAGGCCGGATGGTAACAGGAGGCAAGGGACACGAAGTTTTACCCAGGTTCGGGCCCTCTTGATGGAGGTAAAACCCTACGTCCTGCTTGATTGGTATTGATGATATGGATGTTACAAGAGTAGATCTACCACGAGATCAGAGAGGCTAAACCCTAGAAGCTAGCCTATGGTATGATTGCATGTTGTGATTGTTGTCCTACGGACTAAAACCCTTCGGTTTATATAGACACCGGAGAGGGTTAGGGTTACACAAGGTCGGTTACAAAGGAGGAGATATCCATATATGTATTGCCTAGCTTGCCTTCCATGCCAAGTAGAGTCCCACCCGGACACGAGACGAAGTCTTCAATCTTGTATCTTCATAGTCTAATAGTCCGGCCAATGGAGATAGTCCGGCTATCCGGAGACCCCCTAATCCAGGACTCCCACAACCACCCCTTGTCAGACTGGGCATCTCCGTCGGCAGCGTCAAGCGTGGGTGGACGCACTTGGCGTCCATCATGGCCCACTTGCTCTGGAAGCCTTCGGGTTTCTTCCCCGTCTTCGAGATCGAGTTGGCCTTGTCGGCCACGATGAAGTTGGTACACCCAGAGGTACGACCCTCCTTGACATGGAGGAAGAAGAAGTGGCGCAGAAGAGACACAGACGGCATCACTCCGAGGTACGCCTCGCAATAGTAGGCGAAGATGGACAAGAGAAGGATGGAGTTGCGATGAAGATGCATCGCCCGCAGTCCATAATGGTCCAGGACCTCAAAGAAGAAGAAGTCAGAAAAGGGGGAACCAATCTTGCGGTGATGCTGCTCGTAAAGAAGGGGAAAATGTGCTTCGTTCAGGCTCCGGCACAGCAGAGCCGACCCGGAGCTCGGTCTTCCCCCTCTCGTTGCTTTCCCCCGCTGTCAGCAAGGGCATAGCGGCGAGGTTCTTCTTTGAGACGTTGGGCAGATCAAGGGCTGCCTCGTACCAAGCCGGCGGTGAGGCAGCCTTGGCCTTGTGCGGCGCCAGAAGATTGAGGCAGATCTGGAGGTCTCGGAAGCAAGGGGCGAGAAAGGGGATCTGGAGCAAGGTGGAGGAAGGCAATGAAGGCAAGCATAGCCAGCGCCTGCCTTTTGTCAGTCGGGCAGTTGCCGAGGCAGCATGGGGGAGCGGAGACGCCCACGTCCAATCAGCTGCCACACGTCTACCAAGGCTGCAGGCTATTGGGGCCCATGGCGCTCCGCACTTGACCTTTGGCTTCACTTCGAAGCGAAGCCCGAGCACGCCTTGGGCCCATGGGCTACTGTCGGTGTTCTGGGAACGGGGGTCCCCAGACTTGCCTGCCTGCGGCCCACGGCGTGGCTCTGCGAATGGGCACGTACAACCCATCTTCACCAACAAGCACTCAAGACCCTCGTGAGGGGCCAAGCCTCGCAAGGCGGATGACACAAGATCTCCTCGGGAGCGCCCTCACCAGGCTGGCTCGCGAGGGGAGGAGAGTTCAAGGCAAGGCAAACCTCGCGAGGTTCTAGTGACATGAGGCATGACGATCAAGGCCATGGGGGTGCCAGTGCGCACAGTGTCCTTGTTTCCTCTTTGGTGCTAAGGGAGCAAGCGCAGGCGCGGAGTACCAAGGCATCAAGAAAAGGTTTCCATATTGGTGCAACAAGACCAAGACCAACAAAACGGCAGGACGAAGGTCACCATGGAGCCCAAGACGACGTCACCACTAGAGCCTTTTGCAGGCGAAGACTGCTTTTGTTAGGATAAGCTGTATTAGCTGTCCCCTTTCAAATTGGCCGTTGTTGCCTCCCTTCCCGCTCAATATTTGGGGAGAGGACCAGTGCCTCTATAAATAGGACTAGCTACCACCGTAGGAGGCAACTGATGGGGGATCATCCTCACCCACACAAGTTAGCCAAGCACAAGAACACCTCTCCTCAGGAGGCTGTTCTTCCCCTTGTACTGTTCCTCCTTAGCCCAAGAGGCAATCCACCACCACCACACTGGAGTAGCATACTACACCACAATGGTGGCCCTAACTAGTATAAATCTTGTGTCCTTTGTGTTGCGAGTTCGTAGAGTTAGCCCTTGAGGTCTTAGCGAAGCTAGGACGTGGATTGGTAGGGGGAGATCTTCACGCGCACCCCAGTGTTTGAACCTTGAGGGTTGTCAGGACCCCGACTCAATGCCACATCGATCTAGCATGTAACACCTCATATCACTTTGTGGCCTCACGCACGGTATTCCCAAGGGTGTCGCCTTACCTTTGCCCGGGACCGTTTGCGTCTTTTGGCACACGTATATGATAGTGTCGCTAGCATCCATATGATAAGGAGCCCGGGCTGACATGGCTAGTCGTAAACCCAAAGTGGCACAAACTTACAGGGACAGGCATCCATGACCCAACATCGAACGTGTCCCGATATAAAATATGGTAATACTCCAAGGTAGAGCAGAGCAAAAGCTGGATTAGCAATTTGTTCTGTGGAGCGCAACTTCTTTGACCCAATCCTGGATATGGAAGAGGTACTGGAGTTTGTTTCTCCTAGTCATTCCCGGATAGAATGGCTCGACGGACCACAAGAGTAATAAGCATCGATAAACGAACGCACGCATACTCTTGACTATCAATTGACAAACGAAGGTCAGTAGACAACTAAAGAGGGACAACTCAAAGGAGCATATAACTTTCTGAGTTGTGGATGCATAGATTAGTATGTCGAATCAGGTTCAACAGGTTTCTTCCGGATAATCCATGCGGAAAGGTAGAACTGGCAGAGTCATAACATAGAATCGAGAACTCATCAAGAGCTCTGGTTGTGATCTTTTGGTTCAAAGAACTTCTGCCGTAAACGGTTCATAGTATTTGGAAGAAGGAAAATACCGTGGACCTCGAGGACTAATGCAAAAGTTACTAATATCCTAAAGGAACTAGCAAACACTATCAACATGAAGTAAGTAGAGTGAATCTCGGGTTCAAGAACCCAGGAATAGAATACCTACTCCTAAGTAGCACCACGAGATGCTTTCGAGAATGATGGCCAGAATCTTCACACTGGGAACACAAAACGTTGCTAGATTACTAGGTGACTCCCTAAAACACCTAGGGTCATAATAATTATTCCAACATATATGTCGAGGCAATAAAGTACCTCAACTCACTAATTTGTGTGATTAATCTGACCAAAAGGACATCGGGAACGGGAAGAACGGATTTGCAAATGCATCAGATTGTTTAGAAACCTGGGATGACTCGGACAGCATAACGGCTATAAATGCTCAAAAGATTTGAGACATACTACAAAATGGTGGCATAACCACTCAGAAACACAATATCAAGGTTTCGAGATCATCAGTTAACATACAGAAGTAGTAGGAACTGGACTGAGGCTTAAGTCCAACAATTCTATAAGTCTATGGATTAGTAACACGTGATCCTGATAGAAAGAAGAGATAGCCTAGTTCTTAATCCCCGTAGAAGAGAAGATGATGACTCAGATCAGAGGGCCATGAGGTATAAGGAGTAAAAAGAGCCTTACGCTTCAACCCACAATCAATTCCCTTATATAACTAAAGAATTTCTAGACTCAACTTCGACCAGTTTGGCTTGGTAATCCTACAGGCAGTCAAGCTCTGATACCAACGCTGTCAGGACCCCGACTCAATGCCACATCGATCTAGCATGTAACACCTCATATCACTTTGTGGCCTCACGCACGGTATTCCCACGGGTGTCGCCTTACCTTTGCCCGGGACCGTTTGCGTCTTTTGGCACACGTATATGATAGTGTCGCTAGCATCCATATGATAAGGAGCCCGGGCTGACATGGCTAGTCGTAAACCCAAAGTGGCACAAACTTACAGGGACAGGCATCCATGACCCAACATCGAACGTGTCGGTCATCAGCGAGTGAATCCAGGCTGTAGCACTGGGCTAGCAGGACTCCAGTGAACCGGGCTGTAGCGGGCTAACAGGGCTCCGGTATTCATCGCGTGACATTTCCCCGAAGGGACAGACACAGGAACGAAGAAGGACACATGCCGGCCAGCCTAAGTGTTCCGGAGCAGTAGCAAGCTACCATGGCTCAGTGGAAAACACTAGGAGACATTTCCCGGTAAGAGAGGCTACCAAGGATAAACAACTAGGTTGTCAGATCCCACACATACCAAGCATTTCAATAACATACACACAATATGCTCGATATGTGCAAACACAACATGGCATCACAACATGACTCTACGACTCAAGTATTTATTCAATAGGCTCCGAGGAGCGAGATATTACAAACATGAGTCTCATGACCCAACATTCAGAGCATACAAGTCGAAACACAAGCGGAAGCTATCACGTCTGAGTACAGACATCTATAAATGAAAAAGGCTGAAAGCCTGACTATCTACCAGATCCTGCCGAGGGCACAAGATCGTAGCTGAGGTAACAAGCTAAACGTCGAAGTCCACGTGGAACTACTAGTGAGACTGAAGTCTCTCTGCAAAACATAAAATAGGCAAACGTGAGTACAAATGTACCCAGCAAGACTTACATCAGAACTAACTACATATGCATCATTATCAACAAAGGGGATGGTGGGGTTTAACTGCAGCAAGCCAGCTTTGACTCGGTGGCTATCCTGAACTACGACTGCAAGTAACTCTTTTGGGGTGGCGCACACGAGTCCACATATTCACCATATCAATACACCACTATGGATCCGCTCTCGTCTCCCTACGAGAACGCCATCCATAGCACTCACGCTTATCTTGCGTATTTTAGAGTATCCACTCTCACTTGTCTATGAACTGATATAAGCAACCCAGAAGTCCTTTTCCGCGGACACGGCTATTCGAATAGATGATGTTAACCCTGCAGGGGTGTACTTCTTCACACACGCTCTCACCACTTACCGCCGTTTACACGACATGTACTCAGCAACCTTCAAGCGGAAGCCCAACGTGGGTGTCGGCCACGGCCTGCCTAAACACTCAAGTCTCTAGTCCAGGTTTATCGCCTATTCGGGTTCCATCCATGAGGAGATCCGGCCGGAGTTTCGCTCACAGCCCCAAACGATGTGAACAGGATTCCGTGACACCAAACGGGCGCCCGGTATACCCGGCCACGTGCCTACCGCATCACAACCCACCCCTACGGTCAGCGCTATGCACGGCCTCCAGCATACTACAAACACCAGAAACTACTTGCAACTCCTGGACAGAGGACAAGGGTGATCAAGAAGCCGAGAGGGTCCATTGGTTTCGGGCCCAATGCGTGGTAGTAGCTGAATCATGGATCACAAACACAGAACTCAGTTCCTGAGGACGGCTGCAATGAGACAACCCACCATGTACTCCTACATGGCCTCTCACCGCTACCTTTACCAAATCATATTCACACACTTAGCTCACACACAGTAGGACATGTTCACACACCTCTGATTCATCCCCGATGAATCAGACCTGACTCAACTCTAAGCAGTAGCAGGCATGACAAACAAGCATGAATGAGTAGGCACAACAGGGCTCAAACAACTCCTACTCATGCTAGTGGGTTTCATCTATTTACTGTGGCAATGACAGGTCATGCAGAGGATAAAGGGGTTCAACTACCGCAGCAAGTAACAGTTGAATCGTTGTTGTCCTAATGCAGTAAAAGAGAGCAGGAGCGAGAGAGTGGGATTGTATCGGAATGAACAAGGGGGTTTTGCTTGCCTGGCACTTCTGAAGATAGCATTGAGTCTTCATTAGTGTCAACGATCACATCATCAGTACAACGTCTATCGAGGGGGAACAACACCGGCAAACACAGAAGAAACACGATCAATGCAATGCACAATATGATGCATGCTATGACATGGCAATATGAATGTGTTTTGGGCTAATGCACCTAGCTATGATTTAAATGAAGTTGGTTTGAATACATGATTCAAATTCCAACTCCATATATGGTTATTTAAATGCCCTTTATTTGTTTTGTCCAAAACAGAGGACAAACATTGTTCAAACATGCATGAAAATGGTACAGATGGATTCCTTGAATTTTTCTGATAATTTTTCATATATAAATTATTTAATTTGGAGTTACGGTTAATTTTCTATGATTTATTGAAGTTTTAGCTATTTTCTGAAATTATTAAATCATTTAAGATTTATTTAAATTCTAGAAAGGAATTATTGCGTCAGCATGACCTCATAGTGACGTCAGCAGGTCAACAGGTCACTGTCCGGTCAAACCTGACAGTGGGTCCCGCGTGTCAGTGTAATTAGTTTAGTTAGAATTTAATTAAACTAAACTGGGTTAATTAACAGGGCTGGGCCCCACCTGTCAGTGACTCATCGGAGTCAACCAGGGCCCACCCGTGGTCAAAGTCAACATCAGCTGCGCTGGCGTTTAGCCGCCGGCGAGCCCGACGCGGCGGCGAGAGTGGTTTTGGCCACTCCAATGACCAAAAGGGCCGCAGAGGGCATCTAGGTGGAGCTGGGGACGAGCCGAAGCTCTTGGTGGAGTTAGCTGGGGTCGGGGTGGCCGGAATCAGCGCCGGCGACGACTTAGGTGGCCGCCGGAGTTCGGTTGCGCGCGGGATCGCGTTTCAGTGCGTAGAAGAGCGGGGTAAGGGGCTAGAAGGGTGCTACGCATCGCGAGGAGTAGGTTGGACACTCCAGGGTGACCATTTGGTCACCGGAGCATCGTCGACGGCGAGCTCAGGCGGCGGTGCATCTCGGTCATCAAGGGGGCGACGGCTACGGCAATCAAACGAAGAGGGGAAGAGGGGGAAACGGTGGCGGAGCTCACAGCGGGTGCAGCGGTGGCCTCGGCGAGGTCGGGGACGGTCCGAAGCCGACGAATTTGACGGTGATGGCCGGCGGGTCCGAGGTAGAAGACGAGCCCGGTGAGGCCGTTCGGGGGCTTCTGGAGGGGCAAGGCTTGGTGAGGTGGGTCGAGGACGGAGTGGCGGAGCTTGTGGGCTAGTCGGGGAAGCGAGGAAGGCCCGATGGCCGTGGTGGCAGTGGACGGCGGCGACGAGCTCCGCTCGGTGGCTGCGTGCGAGAAACAAAGGAGGGGGGGAGGAGCGAGGAGAGTGAGAAGGGTCGGGGGGTTGCGTGGCGTCGCGGATGGGGTCCAGGGCGACGAGAGGAAGGCGGCAAGCAGGAGGTGGCCGGGGCATCGCCAACGCTCGCCACCGAGCTGCTTCGGGGTGAGGGGAGGAAGACGACAGGGGGGGACGCTTGGTGGGCTGGGCCGGTTCTGCTGGGCCACCAGGTAGGCGCCAGGTAGGGTTTCTCTCCTCTCTGCTTTTCCTATTTCTGTTTTTATTTATTTATTTTGTTCTGTGATGTTTTAGTTTAGTAAAATACTAAACCATTTTATAAAATCCTGAAAATAGTTATGTGGCTAGAACTAAAATATACCAAACCACATAAAATGTTCCAGTATTATTGGACATATATTATTTATATATCAAATATATATCCAATGCAAATAGTTATTGAATTAATTCAAAGGCCCAAAATAAATGTTTCAGTCACTCCAAAAATATTGGTTTGCATTTTATTCTTGCCAATATTTTTCAAAGCTGAAAAGGAACATTTCCTTGGAAACATTTGAAGCAATTTTTAATGTTGATCATCATTTTTAGAAGGTTTCTGAGGCTTTGAAAATTCCTCAATTCAAATTTCATTTGAATTTAAACATGATGCACACATGAGGGTCTAGCCTAGTGCATAACAGGACCAGGGATGTGACAACTCACCCCCACTAAACAAAAATCTCGTCCCGAGATTCAAGCGTAGGGTAAGGTGAAGGGGGAACGCAAACTAGCACAATCTTCACGATCCAGGTTGCACTTCATAGGAACGTTGTTTCGATCACCATCTTTGTCTCGACGTCTTGTTCAGAGAACTCCAGTTATTATGACAATGAGAGGAGAAGGAGACTCTAGAAGGATCGGTCTTCTTGAAGGTCGAACAACTCAGGATTAACTCACAGAATGAGACATAGCAACATCTCTCGAGCGGAGAGACGAAGCACACCTCTAGAGGAGTGGAGTGGAACAAATGACGGAGGTTTACCAGGTAGACTACAATTCCACACTTATGAGGGTGGTAAACGGTTGTCAGCGTAGCGAGGAGTTGAGTTGCCATGATACCACAACGAGGCACCTTAGGGATGGTGATTCGTAGATATATATCCCCCTTAAGTGGCAAAAAGAATTACCTTTGATTTAAAGATCATTGAAACTCTTTATACCAGCCTAAGGCAATTCTTGAGTGATTGTTTGGAGGGGGTCGGTAGAATGGCATACTCGGACTTGGATGATGTGGATTACCTTGTTGAAGACAACGTAATGGATGAATTTGCTTACCACCGGAAATGGAAGAGACCCATGGTAGAATGGCACATTGGCGGTGCAAGCTGGGAACAAAATGCAAATGCTGGGAATGATTCTGGTAACTGGGGAGGAGCTCAGCAGTAGAGAGTGATTCCACTGTTGGAGTGGTTATAGCATAACCGAAGGGACTAGGAGCAATCCCGGTTAGTGCCGGCGATAATACCTAGTGCTTGTGCGTGCTCTCAAGAACTTGAGCATTTCCATAATCATCAAGATTTTACCAATATCCGTGTCAAGGATCCGGCAACACAACTTACTACCATGATGAATACCGGTGGAAGATGCAGAAGCAAAGGAGGATACACTTTCTCAGATTTTACCTTAGCGAGGCCAAGGGGACGAAATCTGGATGATCGACCGAGAGACATTTAGCACTCCGCTTCTAATGTTCTCCTTGATGTGCTAGCACAATCCATTTATTGAAATGGTCTGGTATCTAGAACATCAAGTAAAAAGGTCGGACTTTGGGATCTCAAAAATCATAAGGCACAACTAGGGAGTAAATCCTACGAAGTCCTTGTGGGAAGGTGGCCAACTTCCTCAAACAAGATACTATAATAATAGGTCTACCGGATGGGTGTGTTGGCCACGACATCCACCTTACCGGTTATCGAAAGACCAATATTATAGTTCTTGGGAAATGTTCCAACCATCACACCTGCCTGAGATTCAGATCTGGTTGGTGTCAGGATATTCCAGACTCATCGAGTCTAGGAAGAAAAACGAAAGTTTGCAACACAAATCAACGAGATGACGTTGCGAGATTCTCGGGAATGAACTACGATAGCAAGCTCCAAAAACACGAGCCGGTTCTGCTACAACATGTGAACATGTTGTCCCAGACAAGCATGACCACAAAGTAGTCTTATAATAAAACACTACCGAGTTCAGGAGGGGGAACCATCAGCGAGGATATTGAAGTTTTGTACAAATCCGTCTGGTACCTTCGGGACTAGCACTTAGAACTTATTAACCTTGAACAGATCAATCAGTGGCTTGGTGTGCTAGGGACACATATAGAATGGAGGTTGCAAGTCTCCTAACCACAGAATACTTCGCACGTATGCATGACTGATTTGGGATGATTCCAAAGGAAACAACATTGACTTTCTCGAATCCACGGCGGCAACTTGCATCAAATGCACATGAACTAGAGGAAGTCACTTCTTACATCCTAACATATGCTTCATGAGCTAGCATGAACAAATGCTTTCAAAAGTTTCCAACACTAGCTTAATGTTCAACAAATCATGGAGGAGATAAGGATGTTGTCAATGGGCTCAACAACAATTCATCCGGGTTTCCTTTTAAAAGAAATTCCATAGTTAAGTGGACACGGTGATAGCATTGGTCAGACCAAAGAATATAATGGTGTATGCTCGAGGAAAAACCACGAGTAAGACAACATTACGAACATTGTTGGTTCTGACTTGATTTGAGGATAGCCCACACCCAAATCAAAGGTTGGACAATATGATAGGTCCATTAACTGATCACGAGGGTCAGTCGATGAAAATATCAACTTTCTTCAACACACATACAAGACATCCCTTATAATGAACTATATCGGACAAGCTTCTATCTTCCAATTCTCCAAGTTGATGCATAGCTTAACCAACTAGCTCAGGGGTATCCAACATGGATTCTTGGAGAAAGGGTGGTTTACAGGATAAACCAACTTGATCACGAGCTCAACATAACAGTCAGGTGACAACCTGGTGATACTTTCGAGAAGATATTCAGAAAATCACGAACCACCGATATGTTACTAAGATCGAGAGCAATCTTGCTTTTCAGGGCAAGACGATATGATCAAATGAGTGAGGACTTGACAAAATCCTAACTCATCAATCGAAATGTGCACCAGGAAGATGGACAAGGTAGCACGATCAATCTTAGAATGATGATTCAAGAACAAACACGCTAAGAATGAGGTTATCGTCCATTTAACTACCGGGCAACAGAGTTGCTAGCAGTATTGATTTCACACGCCATGATTCATTTGTCAGCATTCTGGTTACAATAACACAGGAACCGAGGAATGAACAATGATGGCAAGAAGTATCACTGTATCAAGAGTTCATAGGATGGTGTGCAATTCCTATAACAATCCCGATATAAAATATGGTAATACTCCAAGGTAGAGCAGAGCAAAAGCTGGATTAGCAATTTGTTCTGTGGAGCGCAACTTCTTTGACCCAATCCTGGATATGGAAGAGGTACTGGAGTTTGTTTCTCCTAGTCATTCCCGGATAGAATGGCTCGACGGACCACAAGAGTAATAAGCATCGATAAACGAACGCACGCATACTCTTGACTATCAATTGACAAACGAAGGTCAGTAGACAACTAAAGAGGGACAACTCAAAGGAGCATATAACTTTCTGAGTTGTGGATGCATAGATTAGTATGTCGAATCAGGTTCAACAGGTTTCTTCCGGATAATCCATGCGGAAAGGTAGAACTGGCAGAGTCATAACATAGAATCGAGAACTCATCAAGAGCTCTGGTTGTGATCTTTTGGTTCAAAGAACTTCTGCCGTAAACGGTTCATAGTATTTGGAAGAAGGAAAATACCGTGGACCTCGAGGACTAATGCAAAAGTTACTAATATCCTAAAGGAACTAGCAAACACTATCAACATGAAGTAAGTAGAGTGAATCTCGGGTTCAAGAACCCAGGAATAGAATACCTACTCCTAAGTAGCACCACGAGATGCTTTCGAGAATGATGGCCAGAATCTTCACACTGGGAACACAAAACGTTGCTAGATTACTAGGTGACTCCCTAAAACACCTAGGGTCATAATAATTATTCCAACATATATGTCGAGGCAATAAAGTACCTCAACTCACTAATTTGTGTGATTAATCTGACCAAAAGGACATCGGGAACGGGAAGAACGGATTTGCAAATGCATCAGATTGTTTAGAAACCTGGGATGACTCGGACAGCATAACGGCTATAAATGCTCAAAAGATTTGAGACATACTACAAAATGGTGGCATAACCACTCAGAAACACAATATCAAGGTTTCGAGATCATCAGTTAACATACAGAAGTAGTAGGAACTGGACTGAGGCTTAAGTCCAACAATTCTATAAGTCTATGGATTAGTAACACGTGATCCTGATAGAAAGAAGAGATAGCCTAGTTCTTAATCCCCGTAGAAGAGAAGATGATGACTCAGATCAGAGGGCCATGAGGTATAAGGAGTAAAAAGAGCCTTACGCTTCAACCCACAATCAATTCCCTTATATAACTAAAGAATTTCTAGACTCAACTTCGACCAGTTTGGCTTGGTAATCCTACAGGCAGTCAAGCTCTGATACCAACGCTGTCAGGACCCCGACTCAATGCCACATCGATCTAGCATGTAACACCTCATATCACTTTGTGGCCTCACGCACGGTATTCCCACGGGTGTCGCCTTACCTTTGCCCGGGACCGTTTGCGCCTTTTGGCACACGTATATGACAGTGTCGCTAGCATCCATATGATAAGGAGCCCGGGCTGACATGGCTAGTCGTAAACCCAAAGTGGCACAGACTTACAGGGACAGGCATCCATGACCCAGCATCGAACGTGTCGGTCATCAGCGAGTGAATCCAGGCTGTAGCACTGGGCTAGCAGGGCTCCGGTGAACCGGGCTGTAGCGGGCTAACAGGACTCCGGTATTCATCGCGTGACATTTCCCCGAAGGGACAGACACAGGAACGAAGAAGGACACATGCCGGCCAGCCTAAGTGTTCCGGAGCAGTAGCAAGCTACCATGGCTCGGTGGAAACACTAGGAGACATTTCCCGGTAAGAGAGGCTACTAAAGATAAACAACTAGATAGTCAGATCCCACACATACCAAGCATTTCAATAACATACACACAATATGCTCGATATGTGCAAATACAACATGGCATCACAACATGACTCTACAACTCAAGTATTTTAATCAATAGGCTCCGAGGAGCGAGATATTACAAACATGGGTCTCATGACCCAACAATCAGAGCATACAAGTCAAAGCACAAGCGGAAGCTATCATGTCTGAGTACAGACATCTATAAATGAAAAAGGCTGAGAAGCCTGACTATCTACCAGATCCTGCCGAGGGCACAAGATCGTAGCTGAGGTAACAAGCTAAACGTCGAAGTCCACGTGGAACTACTAGTGAGACTGAAGTCTCTCTGCAAAACATAAAATAGGCAAACGTGAGTACAAATGTACCCAGCAAGACTTACATCAGAACTAACTACATATGCATCATTATCAACAAAGGGGATGGTGGGGTTTAACTGCAGCAAGCCAGCTTTGACTCGGTGGCTATCCTGAACTACGACTGCAAGTAACTCTTTTGGGGTGGCGCACACGAGTCCACATATTCACCATATCAATACACCACTATGGATCCGCTCTCGTCTCCCTACGAGAACGCCATCCATAGCACTCACGCTTATCTTGCGTATTTTAGAGTATCCACTCTCACTTGTCTATGAACTGATATAAGCAACCCAGAAGTCCTTTTCCGCGGACACGGCTATTCGAATAGATGATGTTAACCCTGCAGGGGTGTACTTCTTCACACACGCTCTCACCACTTACCGCCGTTTACACGACATGTACTCGGCAACCTTCAAGCGGAAGCCCAACGTGGGTGTCGGCCACGGCCTGCCTAAACACTCAAGTCTCTAGTCCAGGTTTATCGCCTATTCGGGTTCCATCCATGAGGAGATCCGGCCGGAGTTTCGCTCACAGCCCCAAACGATGTGAACAGGGTTCCGTGACACCAAACGGGCGCCCGGTATACCCGGCCACGTGCCTACCGCATCACAACCCACCCCTACGGTCAGCGCTGCGCACGGCCTCCAGCATACTACAAACACCAGAAACTACTTGCAACTCCTGGACAGAGGACAAGGGTGATCAAGAAGCCGAGAGGGTCCATTGGTTTCGGGCCCAATGCATGGTAGTAGCTGAATCATGGATCACAAACACAGAACTCAGTTCCTGAGGACGGCTGCAATGAGACAACCCACCATGTACTCCTACATGGCCTCTCACCGCTACCTTTACCAAATCATATTCACACACTTAGCTCACACACAGTAGGACATGTTCACAGACCTCTGATTCATCCCCGATGAATCAGACCTGACTCAACTCTAAGTAGTAGCAGGCATGACAAACAAGCATGAATGAGTAGGCACAACAGGGCTCAAACAACTCCTACTCATGCTAGTGGGTTTCATCTATTTACTGTGGCAATGACAGGTCATGCAGAGGATAAAGGGGTTCAACTACCGCAGCAAGTAACAGTTGAATCGTTGTTGTCCTAATGCAGTAAAAGAGAGCAGGAGCGAGAGAGTGGGATTGTATCGGAATGAACAAGGGGGTTTTGCTTGCCTGGCACTTCTGAAGATAGCATTGAGTCTTCATCAGTGTCAACGATCACATCATCGGTACAACGTCTATTCGAGGGGGAACAACACCGGCAAACACAGAAGAAACACGATCAATGCAATGCACAATATGATGCATGCTATGACATGGCAATATGAATGTGTTTTGGGCTAATGCACCTAGCTATGATTTAAATGAAGTTGGTTTGAATACATGATTCAAATTCCAACTCCATATATGGTTATTTAAATGCCCTTTATTTGTTTTGTCCAAAAAAGAGGACAAACATTGTTCAAACATGCATGAAAATGGTACAGATGGATTCCTTGAATTTTTCTGATAATTTTTCATATATAAATTATTTAATTTGGAGTTACGGTTAATTTTCTATGATTTATTGAAGTTTTAGCTATTTTCTGAAATTATTAAATCATTTAAGATTTATTTAAATTCCAGAAAGGAATTATTGCGTCAGCATGACCTCATAGTGACGTCAGCAGGTCAACAGGTCACTGTCCGGTCAAACCTGATAGTGGGTCTCGCGTGTCAGTGTAATTAGTTTAGTTAGAATTTAATTAAACTAAACTGGGTTAATTAACAGGGCTGGGCCCCACCTGTCAGTGACTCATCGGAGTCAACCAGGGCCCACCCGTGGTCAAAGTCAACGTCAGCTGCGCCGGCGTTTAGCCGCTGGCGAGCCCGACGCGGCGGCGAGAGTGGTTTTGGCCACTCCGATGACCAAAAGGGCCGCGGAGGGCATCTAGGTGGAGCTGGGGACGAGCCGAAGCTCTTGGTGGAGTTAGCTGGGGTCGGGGTGGCCGGAATCGGCGCCGGCGATGAGTTAGGTGGCCGCCGGAGTTCGGTTGCGCGCGGGATCGCGTTTCAGTGCGTAGAAGAGCGGGGTAAGGGGCTAGAAGGGTGCTACGCATCGCGAGGAGTAGGTTGGACACTCCAGGGTGACCATTTGGTCACCGGAGCATCGTCGACGGCGAGCTCAGGCGGCGGTGCATCTCGGTCATCAAGGGGGCGACGGCTACGACAATCAAACGAAGAGGGGAAGAGGGGGAAATGGTGGCGGAGCTCACAGCGGGTGCAGCGGTGGCCTCGGCGAGGTCGGGGACGGTCCGGAGCCGACGAATTTGACGGTGATGGCCGGTGGGTCCGAGGTAGAAGACGAGCCCGGTGAGGCCGTTCGGGGGCTTCTGGAGGGGCAAGGCTTGGTGAGGTGGGTCGAGGACGGAGTGGCGGAGCTTGTGGGCTAGTCGGGGAAGCGAGGGAGGCCCGGTGGCCGTGGTGGCAGTGGACGGCGG
>NC_057812.1:581832849-581888897 GCF_018294505.1 Triticum aestivum
GAAGGGTCGGGGGGTTGCGTGGCGTCGCGGATGGGGTCCAGGGCGACGAGAGGAAGGCGGCAAGCAGGAGGTGGCCGGGGCATCGCCAGCGCTCGCCACCAAGCTGCTTCAGGGCGAGGGGAGGAAGACGACAGGGAGGGGGGACGCCTGGTGGGCTGGGCCGGTTCTGCTGGGCCACCAGGTAGGCACCAGGTAGGGTTTCTCTCCTCTCTGCTTTTCCTATTTCTGTTTTTATTTATTTATTTTGTTCTGTGATGTTTTAGTTTAGTAAAATACTAAACCATTTTATAAAATCCTGAAAATAGTTATGTGGCTAGAATTAAAATATACCAAACCACATAAAATGTTCCAGTATTATTGGACATATATTATTTATATATCAAATATATATCCAATGCAAATAGTTATTGAATTAATTCAAAGGCCCAAAATAAATGTTTCAGTCACTCCAAAAATATTGGTTTGCATTTTATTCTTGCCAATATTTTTCAAAGCTGAAAAGGAACATTTCCTTGTAAACATTTGAAGCAATTTTTAATGTTGATCATCATTTTTAGAAGGTTTCTGAGGCTTTGAAAATTCCTCAATTCAAATTTCATTTGAATTTAAACATGATGCACACATGAGGGTCTAGCCTAGTGCATAACAGGACCAGGGATGTGACAAGGGTTTTGCCAGAACCTGAGATCCGACAATGGTAATAGGAGACAGGGGACACAATGTTTACCCAGGTTCGGGCGCTCTCTATCGAGGTAATACCCTACTTCCTGCTTGATTGATCTTGATGAATATGAGTATTACAAGAGTTGATCTACCACAAGATCGTAATGGCTAAACCCTAGAAGTCTAGCCTGTATGACTATGATCGAATATATCCATCCGGACTAAGCCCTTCGGTTTATATAGACACCGGAGAGGACTAGGGTTGTACAAGGTCGGTTACAGAGAAAGGAATCTTCATATTTGGTCGCCAAGCTTGCCTTCCACGCCAAGGTGAGTCCCATCCAGACACGGGAGAGAGTCTTCGGTCTTGTATCTTCACAACCCATTAGTCCGACCTATGTCCAATAGGCCGGACGCTCGAGGACCCCTTAGTCCAGGACTCCCTCAGTAGCCCCTGAACCAGGCTTCAATGATGAGGTGTCCGGTGCGCAGATTGTCTTCGACATTGCAAGGCAGGTTCCCTTTTCCGAATACTCCAAGATAGTCTTTGGACGAAACGACCGTGTTCGGACCTGCAACACGTACCATAGCCGTAGAAAGTATAGTATTTCTTGAGTCCAGTCTGCCGACAACTTTTGGAAACGTGACATCATGCTTGCCCGGTCATTATTTTGAACCGTTTCTGGTCTCGCCGTTCCACGTTTTGAGGTGTGGTTTTTATTGGCACGTTCTGTCGAAGCAGAGACCGTGTCCCCTTATTGCGGGATTCTCATCAATACGAGCGTGGGTAACCCAACCGTTCTGTTGGAAAGATTCCTTAGGAATAGGCAGGTTTTCAGGCTCAGGAGGAGGCGTTCGATACTTGCTGCCTTTATAAAGGAAACAAGGGCCGTCCTTTTTTTTACGCTAAGCCTCTCCTCAACCTTCCCAACCTCGAGTTCTAGCACCCAAGGTTTGACTTCATTGCTTCAAGCTTCCCCATCATGTCCGGACCTAGCCCTCAAGGCCGATGGGTGGCTTCCTCTGTTACAGAGGAGGACATTGCAAAGCTTCGGGCAGCCAGATACCTGATCATGGAGATCCCCCACAGGCTTCCTGCTCAAGGACAGGTTATTCCGACCCCCATATCCGGTGAGAGGGTCGTATTCGTCTCTCACTTCCCCCAAGGGCTAGGGTTCGCTCTTCACCCCTTCATCTGGGGGCTAATGTTTTATTACGGACTAGATTTTCACGATCTAGCTCTAGATTCTTTCCTCCACGTCTCGGCGTTTATCATCACGTGCGAGGCCTTCCTCCGAATCCCCCACACTTCGGCTTATGGCTCAAGACCTTCAGTGTGAAGCCAGAGGTACTCGATGGGGAACAGGCGGAGTGCGGCGGTGCTGCAGTAAGCAAGCTTACCAACACTCTCTGGCCAAAAGGCTCGTTCACCAAAACTTCCAACCAATGGCAGTGAGACTGGTTTTACATCACGAAACCCCGTGGTACCAAGTGGGCAGCTATACCTGCCTTCCGTTCTGGCCCTCCGTTACAGCTTGCATCAAGGATTAATAAGGGGCTAGACTGGGGATCAGTTGATGAAGTGCAGACTCTGCAGAGCCGCATCCGAACCCTCCTTGAGAAGGACATCGATCTTGTCAACGTGATTCAAGTAATGCTAGTCCGCCGAACCCTGCCATGCCAGCGTAGGCCTCGCCACATGTGGGAGTTTAATCCGGAAGGACCACAAACCCTCCAACACTTCTTCGGCACTACGCACAAAAGGATGTGGAAGTTGTTGTTCGGGAAGCGAAAACATTGGCCGGACACCACTAAGGATGCCGGCTTCGACTGCAACCGTCCGGATACTTCGATAAGCACTTGACTTCCGAACACTTTGTAGTTAAGTATACGTTACTGAGCAAGCTATCTTCTTCCATGGATGGATAAAGAAAGCGGAACAAATTAGGTGTTCGGCCCCCCTTCCCGAAGACCCAGCGGATCCCGTATTAATAAGGATGCTGGCCCCGGCACCATACCAGATCCTGTGAAGGAGGGCAAGGTGGAGAGTGGGAGGATTGTGTCTGGGGGAATCAAGATTCCATCATCGAAAGACAAAAGTGAAGGGGAAGTCAACATCTCTTCCTCCCATGGAAAGAAAAGGGCCGCCTCCGAAGGTTGGGAGGAAAAGGCTCCTAAGCGAGGCAAAATGCCTCTGTCGGGTGGCTCAGGCTTGGAGGACAACGCCACCGCGCAGTCTCATGATGAGGACAAGCCTCAGGCCAGATCGTAAGTGAACAAGGGTGTTTTTAAACATGTCCCGTTCCTTTCTTGTAAGATCTAGAATATATGTTTTTCTGTAGTTCGGCACACAGTCTTCTTCAACAATCCTCTTCCTCGGGGGATCTTCTCCCAGAGATGTTGGAAAGCGAGAAGCCTCCACCAGTCTCCTCGCCCAATAGGGTGGACGATTTCGAGGTGTCGTCGTGGAGGGTCTCCCCTGATGAACAATTGGTGCGAGGGATGACGAAGACACTACCCGAAGGTGATACTTCGATGGCCCAGGGTCCGGGGACCAACAATGAAGGCCTGAACTGTCCGGTCTACAGTCGGAGACGAGTAAACGGATCCCTTCAAAGGGAGGCCGTACTCCTACAGCAGCTTCCGGAGATCCAGAGGCGCCAGATATATTGACAAACATGCTGCGACAGGCGTCCGTCTCAAAGGAACATCGTACCTTGATGGGCACGGTGATGGAAAAGGTCCTGTCTGTGAAAAGCGGATTGAATGAGGCCTTTATGGGCCTGCTAAGAGGCTTCGAGGTCTGTACTGTAATATTTTTGATTGTGTTTTATTCACAAAATGAATCTGTATATAGATAGTAGCCCCTAAGACTCTGATTGGCCTCCCGAGGGAGGCGATCAGAGGATCAAAAGATATGCCCAGGAAATAATCTGATTAAGTGGAACATAGGCCGTGACCTCCCCGACGACTGCCCGGACTACAGAGGTTGCAGATTTGCAACACAAGATTGATGAGGCGGATAATGACATCGCGCTTATCAACAGGCGACTTGATGAGGCACAACATATGTTTTTGGGGTAGTCATAATATGCACATGTTTACAATATAAGCATGGCTGGAAGTATTGTGTAATAAGATATACATATCTGCAGATGGTGCTGCCGCAGTCGAGATCCTTCGGGTTGAGCTATCCCGGGCCAAGGAGCAGACCCGGATTAGTAATGCGGTTGCCGAAAAGGCATCTGTCAAGTTAAAGGCCGAACAGGCTGCTCGGCACCAATACGAGGAGAAAATATCCCTGATGACGCTTGAACTAGAGGATGCCGCTAACCGCTGCGGACTTCTCGAGAGGGATATTAAAGCAAAATGGCTGATCTTGACAAGGCCTTACAAGAGGCAAGAGAAGCCCGGTCCGAATCTAGAGCGGACAGGGAGGAGATCTGGCAAGCTGGGGAGATCGCGGCTGGTAAGCCCTTTTTATAACAAACTAAGTTCGGCGATCCGAATTATGCCCCGCTTAATCAAGTGTGGAGTTCTCCAGATGCTTTATTGGATTTGCCGAGGAGTGCTTCCAATGCGGCGCAGTTTTACCAAGCGCAGGAAGGGTATGCAACGGAGAAGCTGTTCTGGTTGCAATTTGGTACGTCAAAGCGCCCACTATTGCTGAAAGAATAGATGACCCAATGTGCAGAGCTGCACCAGATATCCGGCGCTGCCATGAAAGACGTCATAGTTCGGTTGTGGCCGACCGAGCCAATTCCGGATAGTTATTTTGGTTTGGTGCGGTGACTTGCTGACGCGGTGCCGTGTATCAACGTTGTTAAGCGATCAGCGTGCATTGAAGGTGCACGGATGGCCTTTGCCCGTGTTAAAACATACTGGACGAAGATGAAGGCCATTGATGTTGCAGCGAAGAGTCCACCCAAGGGCAAGGACCATCACGCACCAGAGCATTATTTCGAAGATGTCTTAGAGGCTGCCCGCTTGATAGAGGGTCAGTGCTCGAAAGATATGATATTCGAGTAAGATGTATTGACATAGTAAAAGACAATATTATGAAATAATAAAGCTTATTGTAGAGTTGCTTAGAGCTTTGAATCCTCTTGTGCGGCCGTTTTTATGCAATCTAAAAGTTTTCTAGTCGTCGGCTTCAGCCCCCTCATAAGAAATACGGGGGTGTTCGGGAAAGCAATTGATCACTCTTAACCCAACGTCTTGGTCCATAAAGGAGGTGTCAATGCGGTGAACTAGGCAATCGGACTATAGGGCGTTAACACTTTCACTTAGCCACAGGAGTTTTATGATGGATCTACGATATAGACCATGTTATGTACGTGGTTATCCCAATGCGGTGCGTTACATGTATGACCTGAAAGAAGGTCCTTCGCATAATACAGGGGAATCGCAAAAGATCCCGTTAAGTCGTCGAGCGGTTGACCAGCTCTCGCCGCATCATGACAGTCAGTTTTTGGCTTTCTCTACTGAGGTGTTTGACCGGATGAACCAGAAACGCAATCCTAGTAGTTCTCCCTTTACTACCCTAGATGATAGAGCAGAACATAAGGTAGCAAGCATAGGAGCCGGGCAACCCAACTATTGACCCAAGACATGATTCGGAGCTGATGCATATAAGGTCGAACTCGTGACGCCGAAGTATGCTATGAAGTTGTTCGGACTTTGTTGGCGACTCATTTTGTTCCCCTATCAAGCCCCTGGCAAGGTATGCCGGGGTGGGTGTGTGAAACGACCAAAAGGAACAAAATTCGGTTCTTTATAGAAAAGTGAATACCGGATACGGAGTATATTCACTATAACCTGAGTGACATGCCAATTGTCATTTTATAGATAATAATGCCACAACCCCGGCTATTTGACATGCCAGGGGTCGGCGGTAGAGGAAACAGTCACTTTACAGGCTCACAAAATAGAGAGTGCGGTCTACAAAAAGTTGTTTTGGACCTCTTGTCGCACGTCTGCGCCGCCTTTCCTCGATGGAGGGGCTCCTTAACAGGAGTAGTCTTTGGGTGAATTTATGAACCCGAGCTCCAATACAGTCCATGAGATGACCAGCCTTTGCGCCACCTGTGGCAAAGGATAATGGAAAAAGAAAGAGTAATTTAGAAAAAAGAAAAAGGAAGTAGTTTATGGTGTACTTGTAGACCCGTCCGTATTGTGCTTCCGCCGATGCCCAGGTTATTTGAAGTGCATAGTTATGCATGCGCGGTGCAGATTACACAGGTATATGAGGCGGACGGTGGAAGCCGAACTGCTAGTCCTGCTCCGGAATTGTTCGATCTTGTTGAATGGAGACCGGTGGCTTAATGGCCAACAAGGTATGCGGTTTGATGAGACTACTTTGTACTTCGGCTGAGGTTACCGTAGTGTGATCCTCAGTCCGGAGGGAGTGTTTCTCCTGCTCCCCTATAGAGTTGTGTGTCACGTATACCATGTTCACTGTTTTCACGTCGGGCGGAAATTGCTTCTGACCCCCAGTATTTCATGGGTGAGCCTCTTTGTCGTCGCTGTCGCCTGGCGGCGTCCTCCCTTTGTGTTCGGCGTTGAGCTTGCTGGCCTGCTTGAAGACCCAAAAGATTCTGTTGGTGTGATTAGCTGGTTTGTCAGGGTGGCCATGAATCTAGCAGGGCCGATCCAATATCTTGTCCAAATTGGATGGTCTGTCTCTGTATGCCTTGAATGGCTTTTTCCGTTGACTGGGTTTGGGGCCGCTGAATCCGGCGTTGACCGCTATGTCATGCGTTCTTTCATTATCATTGCGACGTTTGTATTTAATGCGTCGTGGTTTGCCATTGCAGTCTCGGACTTCGGAAGTGCCCAGATCGCTGGCGCTGTTGCTTCTATGAGTGAGCCAACTGTCTTCTCCCATGCAAAAGCGGGTCATCAGAGCGGTAAGGACTGACATGGATTTTGGTTTTTCTTGACCGAGGTGACGAGCGAGCCACTTGTCTCTGACGCTGTGCTTGAAGGCCGCTAGGGCTTCCATGTCCGGACAATCGATGATTTGGTTCTTTTTAACTAAGAACCTGGTCTAGAGCTCCCTGGCTGACTCTCCGGGCTGCCGGACAATATGACTTAGTCATCGGCATCCGGTGGCCGGACATATGTTCCTTGGAAGTTGTCAAGGAAGGCTTCTTCGAAGTCCTCCCAGCTGCCAATAGAATTTTCAGGCAGACTGTTTAACCAGTGCCGAGCTGACCCTTTGAGTTTTAACATGATGTATTTGATGGCGTGGAGGTCATCTCCACGAGCCATATGAATGTGGAGAATAAAGTCCTCGATCCACACTGAGGGGTCAGTTGTTCCATCGTACGATTCGATATTTACGAGTTTAAACCCTTCTGGGAATTCGTGATCCATTGCTTCGTCAGTGAAGCAAAGAGGGTGCGCGGCGCCCCTATATTGGGCCGCATCGCGACGTCACTCTGATGGAGTCCGTCTGCGGTATTCGGCCCGTGCATGGCTAGGTTTGTCACGTCCGGATAGGTAGCCATCGACACGTGTCGAGGCACGTCCTCACGATCCGTAGATCGATCTGGTATATCCTGCTCTGTTGTTTAGGTCCTGCCGAAGGTCATATGCATGACCACGAGATGTTTTATCTCCGCCTTTATAATGAGGCAGGGCGGGCTGGTATTCGGCTTGAGTTGCTGCTTTATCCCGACCACGTGGTGGTCGGTCAGCCCCATTGTGTGATGATGGTATGGGCTGCCGCGCCTCATCATCAAACTGAGGTAGCAATTTGCACTTCAGATAACTTTTGACTGGGCACTTAAGGCCATATTCTACGGCTGCCAGGACATTAGTTCATCTATCATTTAGCAGATCTTTATCAGCTTGAAGTTGTTGCTGCTTCTTTTTCAGGCTCCTTGCAGTGGCTATTAGCTGGCGCTTGAAGTGCTCCTGCTTGAGAGGTTCTTCAGGTACGATGAAATCCTTGTTGCTGAGGCTCACCTCCTCCTTGGAGAGCGGAAGATAATTACTATCCTCCGAGTCTTCGTTTATGGACTGTTTGTCGGGGCTAACTTGCCCATCTTCCCGCTCTTCTTGTTCAGAAGTTGCTTCAACGGGGTCTTCATTATCTTCGCATCGTCCGGAGTATTATCTTCTCCTGTGCCGGTATTGCTATCTTTTGCACGATGTGACTTAGAGCGGCACCGCTGACGTCGGTGCTTAGGCTGTGTCCAAGGAGGTTTATCCTCGACTAGATCTTCTTTGTCGTCGTCGTTAGGTTCTTTAGGTGTATCCACCATGTACACATCATACGAAGAAGTGGTCGTCCAGCGTCCGGTGAACAGTGGGTTTTGGCCATGTTCCTCATCTGCATCGTCGTCCATACCATCGATGTCTTCAGAGCCGTAATCAAGCATGTCGGTTAAGTCTTCGACAGTGGCTATGAAGTGGGTGGCAGGTGGGAAGCAAAATTCCACGTCATCAGCTTCTAGTTCGAACCGGATATAGTTCGGTTGTGAATCCCTCGCTAACGATAGATTTTAATGAGTTCATCACATCGCCCAAAGGCGAGTGCCAGAAGATGTCCGCGACACTGAATTTGGCGATCGATGACCGATCATGCTCGACAGGCGCAGACGCACATAGTTCTGAACTTATAGCCAAAAATGAGTCCGAGGTTCCGGTGACACAGGCATTGCCGGAAGTAGGCCTGTGTGCGGTTCCAATGCCGTGGAGTCTGCGGTTTCCATGGCGGAGTTGAGCTCCCTGTCCTCGGATGGCACGACCTTCTCCGGATTTAAGGGCAGAGCGATTACGGGTGCAATTTCCTGGGCATGGCCCGATGACAGATCTATGTCATGTTCATCGAGGTGACGGGGAGCGGCTGTCGTGGTCTCGAATCTGTCGAAGATAGAGTCTCCGCGGATATCTGGGACGTAGTTCAAGCTCCCGAATCTGACCTGACGGCCAGGGGCATAGCTGTCGATCTACTCCAGATGGCCAAGCAAGTTGGCCCGCAGTGCGAAGCCGCCGAACACAAAGATCTGTCCGGGGAGGAAGACTTCCCCTTGGATAGCATTGTTGTAGATGATTGAAGGAGCCATCAAACCTTTTGAGGACGGCACAGTGGAACTCTCAATGAAATCACCAATGTCGGTGTCAAAACCGGCGGATCTCGGGTAGGGGGTCCCTAACTGTGCGTCTAAGGTCGATGATAACAGGAGACAGGGGACACAATGTTAACCCAGGTTCAGGCCCTCCCTATGGAGGTAATACCCTACTTCCTGCTTGATTGATCTTGATGAATATGAGTATTACAAGAGTTGATCTACCACGAGATCGTAATGGCTAAACCCTAGAATTCTAGCCTGTATGACTATGATCGAATATATCCATCCGGACTAAGCCCTCTAGTTTATATAGACACCGAAGGGGACTAGGGTTGTACAAGGTCGGTTACAGAGAAAGGAATCTTCATATTTGGTTGCCAAGCTTGCGTTCCACGCCAAGGAGAGTCCCATCCGGACACGAGAGATAGTCTTCGGTCTTATATCTTCACAGCCCATTAGTCCGGCCTATGTCCAACAGGTCAGACGCCCGAGGACCCCTTAGTCTAGGACTCCCTCATTGGGCCCGCTCAAGAATCTCGTCTCCCTCACGCGAAGTACGATGTAAAAGGATCATTGGACTCATCGATCGATTAGAGGAATCTAGACCCTTGTCTAGGCCTGAGCTTTGCACCAGGAAAATTATCATCTCGCTCCTCCAAAAAACAATAAAAGAAAAATTGCTTTCTGGTGTTGGCGTGCCAAAATCAAATATGCAGTTGATGGTGGCGAAAACACACGCTTCTTCCATGTCTCTGCCTACCAACGGCTTCGAAAAAACAAAATCCACTCCCTATCCCACCTTGGCGTCGAATATACCTCCCACCATGAGAAAGCTTCTATCCTAAAAGACTTCTTCTCAAACTTACTTGGAATGCCCTCTCGAACCTCATGAATTTCAATCCACAAGAATACTATCCTCTGCCCCTATCACCTCTGCACTCCCTGGATGCCCCTTTCTCCGAGGAAGAAATAAAAGATGCTTTCTTCCAAATGAACCCAATTGCAAGCCCTGGACCAGTGGCACCCCGGCTCAGAGCGAATGGTTTACCATACATTGCCATCCCAGAGACCATGTCTTCTGGCAATGCACAACATCTTGGTACAGAATAACAACCGCTTTATTGATGCTAGTGGAACAGAGTTACATTACAACAACTATCGAGGCCAAGCGGCACACTCGATGCGGCTGAACAATATGTACATTATTTAGTGAACATAAATGGGCCTCGATCTGAACAACTATGTGGCAGCGGAATAACGTCGTGGCGGAAGCTCCATATCACAGGGACACCGATGTGGACACGATCTAGACTCGAATAAAGCTCTCCTCCAATGATAATTTCCTGAAATCTGGCATGACACGCCAGGTCAGTACATTGAATGTACTTGCAAGCTCACAACATGCATCATAATAATGACAAACAATATCACGATATTTAACCAATTATTAAAAGTGCAACACTGTATGCCAACATGCTGTGCTCATGCTCGAACGTCCCTCGGGACAACTTACCAACCGTGATCATCTCTGGATCACAAACACACCACTAAAGTGGTGAGATCACAAACACACCACCAAAGTGGTCAGAACACACCACCAAAGTGGTCTTTCTCAAGAACAACTCGTAATCCTTACGGCAACCACAACCATGACCATCATTTGGTCCCAAATGCCTCGATGGCCTTTCTGCCATCCATCAACAATGCAAAGTTCATCACTTAGTGTGCAATTTTTATTAAACGTTGACTCATGGTGGGACCTACTACGAGGTGTCCGTAACCATGGACTCGGCTATCGATAGATTACACACTCTATAGAGGTAGCACAGTGTACCCACACCACGGAACCCATGGCCTCACACTCCCATTCGGGTGGACCAACGGCATTCCGACAAAACCCCTCCATTGCCACAACACTCTCCCGGCCACTCCGACCCAAATCCCCCAACGGGCTGGTCCTGGGTGGCCCCGTGTCTACCAATGACACCCCGACCATCGTCGTGGTCAAAACACTCCCACTCGGGGACACTCCCACTCGGGGACTCGGTACCATAATCTCATCAACGAGCACACAAGATTATGTCTGCTCACCGGGCCAGGGCAAGCACGACATAACCTTCCCTAGATTGAGGCACCGACCAGATGTCGTGTCAATGGACCGAATCAAGGCCTTCCCACGAAGGAAAATGTGGTTGCACTGGAAAGAAACTCGATTCAGCGGCACCATGACCCAGTCAATAGTATATTCAAGTTGAGTTATATTCAGGTTTAACTAAAAAATTGACCGGTGTCACAGCATGCCATGAAATGCAAAATAACACATGCATCATATAATGATAAAAATGACCGATGTCATCCTTATACACACCAAGCACAATGTCAACAACTCAATTTACTCTACTTGCTCAAATGACTCACAACTTAACCAAAATAATTTGCCACAAGTTTTATTAACTTCTTACGCAAGAAAGTAACTCTGATAAATTTCTCATATGCTTGTCAAAAAGACTTCATTATCAACAACTCTTACTTTCTTTATCACTAAGTTGGGTTCAAACATTCTGTAAGACAAATAATATGATTAAACAAGTATTTAATAGAACATTTTCTAACAACTTTTTATCAATCTAAGAGGGCAAAAACATAGCTTTAAATAATTGCTAACATACATAACAAAATTATTTCTAACATCACCTCAAATAAATCTTAACTTGCTTTATCCACTAAACTAGTTTCAACCATTATGTAACGCAAGCATAACAACTAACCGATATTTAACATAATATAAATAACTCCATAATCATTTAAATGCATGGATTAATCCTTTCATTCAAGTAAGAGAATCACAAATATTGAAATGGCACCATGAAAATATGGCCGTGGCTTGGCTTAGTGCAGATGAGGTTCACTAGCCTCCTGGTGATCCTCAAGACAAGCTTCACCTTCTGAAAATGGTTTTAAACACAACAAGAAAAATATCAAGAACACTTCCGAAAATCACCAGAAATTCTAGACAGCTTAGAAAAATCTCATCTTTGGTGAGCTGCTAGATTTCTTATCAAAGAACACAATGCAAAAAGAATCAATTCATTTGGACTTATGGTTGAAGAGTTATGACTGTTTGAAGTGTTTTGTAAATTCAAATGAATTTTAAATAGACTGGGGGGTGACGTCGAAGGCATAAAGCCCAGGAGCGCCACCACTCGTATCACTTTGCGCGCGTACTGTGTGGCTGACTATCGGGCCCCGCTAGTCAGGTGGGGAAAGAGGGACAGGGAAACAGAGGGGGGCGCGGCTTCGCCGGAGCTCTCGCTGGCGACGAGGGCTCCTTGGCCCAAACGAGAGGGAGGGATAGCAGGAGGGGGTTGGGGTGCACCTGCCCGTACCCGTAGCGTAGCTAGGGGCGGTCGGACGGTGTTGGAATCAACCTCGCAAGCGGAGGCAGAACGTGGAGGTCGCCAGAGTTGAGGAAGACGGCGAGCAGAGGCCACTCCAGGGGCTCCAAGCAGGTGGGACGGCCTCACCGGAGAGAGGCGGAGGCCCTGGAGGGGTCGCCCAGGCCTGGAAGGAGCTGGAGCTACCACGGTGACCAGAGGGGATCGCCGGTGAGCTCAAGCTCGAGGACGGTGGCCCGAGGCCTACCCGACCGGGCTCCGGCTTCCTACTCGATCATGAGGTGTGTGTGAGTGTTGGCTGGTGCTCGAGGAGGCTGGGGAGGGCTCTATATATAGGCGAGCGGCGAGGGTGCTTCGGGCTCCGCCGGTGGACACTTGTCCATGGCGCCCGGCGACGAGCGGCGTCAGTGAGAGGAGGAGAAGGCGATGGAGGTCACACGGCCACTGTGGGCGGGCGGAGACAAGCACATGATCAAGAGGGTAGCGACAAGCATAGTGCGCTCCTCACTGTTGGGCTGGCCGGACCTTGCTCGTGCTCGCTGCGGCGAGCTCCGGCGTCGGCGAGCACCAAGGAGGAGTTAAGAGCATTGAGACGATGATGGTGGCGAGGTTTGGCATGGTTGGGCAGGCGGGGAAGTGACCACGCGAGCAACAGAGGCTCGGGCGCGTCACAGAGTGCATCGGCTGCTTGCCAGCACGCCTGGACGAACGCGGTCACCGCGTGAACTATGACATCAGGTCGATCTAAGCAAAAACTCAATGTCTGGCATGTTGTTCGTGGAAGTTTTGAGTGTTACCACGATTTGGTTTGGATCCATGTGCAGTAGAGAAGTTTTCACACACCAAGTAAGTTTCTGGTCTATAACTTTGTGATGTTACTGTGGTCAAATGGCTTGGAGTTTGAAGCTGTGCTTTGGAGGCTAGGGATAAGTTACTAAGCTAAAGAGGCACAAGAAATTTCAGGTCAAATGGAGCAAGTAAAATGGTAGTTGCTGTAGAAACCACCATTTCTGTCCAGAATAGAAAAGATTGTCTGTAGCAAAAATATTCCAAAATGTGATGAAATATTTATGCTCAGGAAGGTGCACTAGGGTTCACAGAATATTTGTGAATTATCGCAGATTTTTCTGAGCCATAAAAATTGGGGTTGCTTCGAAGCAAACAGATCCGGCTTAGGGTTTTAGAGAGAAAATGAATATTTTTCTTTTAAGAAAAATATTCCAAAGATTATTTTTGGGGTGGTTCAGAAGTGAAATAATGATTTAGGAGGGAAGTGAAGCACTTGGGTGAAAGCCAAGGATGCCCAAGTGTTGAAGTCCATATGAAAAGATTCAGAAACTCCAAGTTTCAAAAAATCTCAAATAAAAATCAAGCAAATAAGAAGGGGCAAAACCTAGGCTGTCACAAACCTCCCCCACTTAGAATGAATCTCGTCCTCGAGATTCGGTTGCGTGGGAAAACCACTTTGGATACTGATCCCTAAGGAATTCTTCCTGCTCCCAACTTGCTTCTGACTCTGTGTGATGCTCCCATTGGACCTTGTAAAATTTTCTGACTTTACTGCAAGTGACCCTTTCCATTTGATCCAAAATTTTGAACGGTCTTTCTTCATAAGTTAAATCTTTTGCCAAGTCTATCTCAGCCATTGCAGTTCTTTTCTCAGGTGGGGATATGCATCGACTCAGTTGCGAAACATGGAACATGTTGTGTATGTCTGCCAATTCCGGGGGTAGTTCCAGTTTATATGCAACTGTACCCACTCGAGACATAATCGGGAATGGATCAATGAATCTGGGTGCCAGCTTTCCACGAGTCTGAAATCTCTTGACTCCTTTCATAGGAGTGACTCGGAGGTATACGTGTTCTCCGGGTTCAAAACTGACCTGTCGATGTTTGGCATCATAATAACTCTTCTATCGAGATTTGGCCAATTGCAGCCTGTCTTGGATTTCCCTAACTTGTTTCTCAGCTTCCAGCATGAGATCCATTCCGAAGATACGGCTATCTCCACTCTGAGACCAATTTAGAGGAGTGCGGCACTTACGACCTATAGAGCTTCATATGGTGACATCTTAAGGCTGGTCTGGAAACTGTTGTTATAAGAGAACTCGGCATACGACAAGCAGTCTTCCCATTTAGCACCTTTGGCTAGCACACAGGCTCACAACATATCCTTGAGTATTTGATTTACCCGCTCTGTCTGTCCATCTGTCTGAGGGTGATAGGCAGTACTATATTTTAGTACTGTCCCCAAGGCTCGATGGAGACGGGACCAAAAAGCGGAGGTAAACAAAGAACCTCGGTCGGAAGTGATAGTTCGGGGTACTCCATGCAGACTGACAATCTTGGATACATACAGTTGTGCAAGTTCATCTGCTCTGTATCTGGTGCTGATTGGAATGAAATGAGCAACCTTGGTCAGGGTGTCTATTATAACCCAGATTACATCCTTGCCTCGCTGAGTCCTAGGTAATCCTGTGATGAAATCCATGCAAACGTCATCCCATTTCCACTGTGAAACTGACAGCGGTTGGAGAAGCCCGGCTGGCTTCTAATGATCTGCTTTCACCTTCTTGCATATGTCGCAGCAGGCTACAAAATAAGCGATGTCTTTCCTCATACCATCCCACCAGAATATTTATCTAAGGTCCTCATACATTTTTGTACCTCCCGGGTGAATGGAATATGCGGACTCATGGGCTTCTGACAGGATTTTCTTCTTCAAATCCGGTTGATTTGGCACACAAATGCGTCCACGGAACCGGAGGGTACTGAAAATTTGTCCATGGAAAAGTCAGAGGCCTGCTTTGCCATCTGGCCTTTGGCCCGTTTTTGTAGGTTGGTGTCAGCTAGCTGGGCCTTGTAGATCTCCATCTCAAGTGCGGGGGTAACTTCCAAAATATTGGCGAGGTCAACCTCTATGATGACCAAGTTGAGCTGAGCGATCTCCTCTTAGAGTTTGGTGGGCAATGATTTTAACATGACATTTAAGCTGATGGGCTTTCGACTGAGCGCATCAGCAATGATGTTGTCCTTACCTGGATGGTAATTTATTCCAAGTTCATAATCCTTGAGCAACTCTAACCATGTTCGCTGGCGGAGATTTAAATCTGGCTGAGTGAAAATGTACTTGAGGCTTTTGTGGTCGGTAAAAATTTGGCACCTTTTTCCAATGAGGTAGTGTCTCCAAATTTTTAATGCATGAACCACTCCAGCCAATTCCAAATCATGAGTAGGATAATTTCTCTCATGAGGTCGTAGCTGTCGCGATGCATATGCTACTACCTTGCTGTCTTGCATCAATACGCAACCAATACCTTGTCTGGAAGCATCGCAGTACACATCAAAACTGCGATAAATGTCTGGAAGAGTCAATACAGGTGCGGTTGTTAGTCGTATCTTCAGCTCATTAAAATTCTTCTCACGGTCCTCTGTCCACTTAAACTTTGTATCCCTTTTAAGCAGCTCTGTCATGGGTTTAGCAATTTTGGAAAACCCTTCAATAAAACGATGATAGTACCCAGCTAATCCGAGGAAACTCCAGATCTGTGTCACGGTCGTGGGTGCTACCCAATCGAGCACATCCTTTACTTTGCTCGGGTCCACGGCTATACCTTCGGCGGATAGTAAATGTCCGAGAAACCCAACTTTCTTGAGCCAAAATTCGCACTTACTGAACTTGGCGTATAGCTGATGGTCGCGGAGCCGTTGTAGTACTGCTCGGAGGTGATCCTTGTGTTCCTCTTCACCATTGGAGTAAATGAGAATGTCATCGATGAAGACTACCATGAATTTGTCGAGGAAGTCCATAAACACTTTGTTCATCATATGCATGAAGAAAGCAAGGGCATTGGTGAGACCAAAGGACATCACGGTATATTCGTAAAGATCGTACCGAGTAGTGAATGCGATCTTAGGAATATCTTCCTTTTTAATCTTGAGCTGATGATATCCGGTTCGTAAATTGATTTTAGAGAATACCTTAGCCCCACTGAGCTGATCAAACAGATCATCAATCCTTGGCAGCGGGTATTTATTTTTGATGGTGACCTCATTCAGCTGGCGGTAATCTATGCACATACAGAGACTACCATCCTTTTTGCCCATGAAAATTGCAGGTGATCCCCATGATGAAGAGCTTGGACGAATATAACCTTTCCGGAGTAATTTGTCAAGCTGTTTCTTTAGCTCCACTAATTCTAATGATGGCATCCGGTAATACTTCTTGTATAATGGTGCGGTTCCGGGCACAAGATCTATGGAAAACTCCAGTTCCTGATCTGGTGGCATGCCTGGCAGTTCTTCTAGAAACACATCAGGGTACTCATTGACCACAGGAATAAATTCCAATTCAACAATAGCAGTGCACACTAATTCTGGCTTGGGTATATTCTTGCGAGCATAGAATTTTATGAGCTGCCCATCTAGACTGGTCAGATTGACTTCTGGGTTGCGCAGTTTATGCAAACTCGATATTTGGTCAACCAATTCATACCCAATATAATATCCAACTTTTCAGACTCAATGATTATCAAAGATGATGGAAAACAGACCCCGTTGATATTGATCTCCAGATCACGGCAGGCCAGATTGCTCTTTATTATAGATCCCGGGGTTTGTACCAGCATATGTTTGCCCAAAATTGTGCAAGGAAAATTTTTTTGGGCGGCAAAACTCCGAGAAATAAAAGAATGGGAAGCCCCAGAGTCAAATAATATTATGGCAGGTATGTCATTAACAGAAAACATACCAATAACGACTTCTGGCTTCCCTTGGGCTTCATCAGCGGAGATATGATATACGCGCCCGGTGAAATTTTGCTGGTTGGACCATGACTCCAAAAAATTGACCGCGGCTGGCTTAGGGCATTCGTCTTGTTGTTCTTGGGGCACTACTTTGCATAATGTCCATGCTGCCCACAAATGAAACAAGAATTATTGTGCTGACGCTCCTCATGCATTGGATTGGTCACAATATTCTTGACATGGGTGGTGGTCTTGTTAGTATTCTGTTGCCAATTTGGCTTGTATTCCACCTGAGTCTGCTGCCAGGTACGAGCCTTTTGCACAGGTGGCCCATCCTTCTTTGACTCAAACTTGCACTTGTTGTCGTTAGCAGGCCTATTATCGGATATCAGCTTGTGCTCCCGTTCAGCAATGAATGCCTTGTCCACGAGGGTTTGGAAATCCGTGAAATCAAACATACCGAGAGCACACCGAAGTTGCGGATTTAAGCCTCCAAGAAATCTGTCAATCTTCCTTTCTTCAGTGGCCATGTCATACAGAGAGTAACAAGCCAAATGATTGAATTTTTGCAGATATTCAGACACAGACTGATTTCCTTGGACGAGTGCGAGAAATTCACGCTGCTTGGTCTTCATAACTCTAGTAGGGATGTGGTATTTTTGGAACTTATCCTTAAATCTCTCTCAGGTGATTTCCTCATCACTCGGCCACATGGCCTTGGTATTTTCCCACCATATGGCAGTTGTGCCTTCAAGGTAATGAGTTAAAAATGGAACTTTACCATTTCCTTCACTACGGGAAATCTCAAGCTTTTTCTCCATTGTACGCAACCAATCGTCAGCATCCAACGGGTCAACAGCCCGACTAAAACTGGATGAACTGGTCCTTTGAAAATCTGACAGCTTTGAATGATGACCATTCCGATTTCCATTCTGTCCAACCATAGCTTGAACACTTCTCAATATCTCAATCAGTTCATTGTTTCTTTTCTCTTCAAACATACGCAGAATTTGCTCGGTGGAGGGAGGATCAGGCGGTGGAGGTGGTGGTTGAACGTACGGCTCGGGAGACTGTCCTGCCTGTCGTGTGGAATGACGAACAGGAGTTCCCTCACGAACATTGCTACTGCTGCCTCCCCACGTCATCCTATTGTTAATTTTTTCCAAGGCAACACAATCGAGATGAAAAACACCCAAAAATAAAATTGGGGAAAAGCCAGCGACAAATCCTAGAAGAAAGCAGAAAAAGTGAAACATACGGCGAATAAAGTCTCAACATAATTATACATAGACTCATACATGAAAAGTAAACAACATGACTGGTTCACTACTCTCGTACAGGCAACGAAACATCATGACTACACCCATACATCATCCAGACAACTGCGAATACTCGAACATACTACTGCTCTGCTGGTGCTGCGGCGTCCTCCCCTGAAGTGGTCTCGGATCCCGAACTGACGTGGTTAACGAAAACCTCTGGGTTAAAGGTAACACGACGATGCTACCTCGAGGGCTCTCCCTCAGGGGCAGGGGTAGGATGAAGCATCAGGGCTACAGGGGTAGCGAGAAGTGAGACCCACTCGGCAGAAGTACTGAGAGGGTTCGTGGCTGAAATGCCTGTGCTACTCGGGGGAGTAACCGGCGAAATAGGGGAGCTAGAACTGACTGGGACATAAGGGGTAAATCCCAGGGAAGACAGAGTAGTGGCGGATCTAGCAGTGACCAAAGCAGTGGCTAAAGCAGTACGAGTACGAGTCAGCTCTCGAGCCAGCTCATGGATCATGAGATAGCTAGCAGTGATATAACGAGCAAGGTGGCTAGCAACGCTATCAGACTCCGGATCAATGAGAGGGAAACGGACACGACCATTGTCGTGCATAGATGAGTAGTAGTAAAAACCTGGGTGGTTTTGCATTCGGACCTCATTTTAACGAAGCTCGACAAGGACCTCGAATGCAGCAAACTGGACAACCTGAGAAGCGGTGGAGGCATAACCGCTCCGAGAAGTGCGAGTGTAAGAGCTGGAATCAGAACTAGTGCGCAGAGTGACCACTGCGTGATACTCATATACTGAATCAGCTAGATGCTCCCGGTACACACGATAGACTGGGTCGTCTCCGAGAGGATACAGCCGACACCACATGTTGCGAAGGAGGTGCGGTGACGTGTACGGCATCAACTGCAACTGGCACGGATACGGCACCGGAGCCATCTACACCCACAACCATTAGCAGGTTAGCATAAAAATAATATATAAACCGAATGCATGCAACTCAATAATCAGCACAAATTACTACCGGCACTCAACTAAAACTCATATCTAGCGCGTCGTAGCCTAGCGTGGCCTACAGTCAGCACGGCTCTGATACCAAGCGTTGTGGCACCCCGGCTCAGAGCGACCGATTTACCATACATTGCCAGCCCAGAGACCATGTCTTCTAGCAACGCACAACATCTTGGTACAGAATAACAACCGCTTTATTGATGCTAGCGGAACAGAGTTACATTACAATAGCTGTCGAGGCCAAGTGGCACACTCGGTGCGGCTGAACAATATGTACATTATTTAGTGAACATAAATGGGCCTCGATCCGAACAACTACGTGGCAGCGGAATAACGTCGTGGCGGAAGCTCCATATCACAGGGACACCGATGTGGACACGATCTAGACTCGGACAGCGCTCTCCTCCAATGATACTTTCCTGAAATCTGGCATGACACGCCAGGTCAGTACATTGAATATACTTGCAAGCTCACAACAGGCATCATCATAATGACAAACAATATCATGATATTTAACCAATTATTAAAAGTGCAACACTATATGCCAACATGCTGTGCTCATGCTCGAACGTCCCTCGGGACAGCTTACCAACCGTGATCATCTCTGGATCACAAACACACCACTAAAGTGGTCAGATCACAAACACACCACCAAAGTGGTCAGAACACACCACCAAAGTGGTCAAAACACACCACCAAAGTGGTCTTTCTCAAGAACAACTCTTGATCCTTACGACGATCACAACCACGACCATCATTTGGTCCCAAATGCCTCGATGGCCTTTCTGCCATCCATCAACAATGCAAAGTTCATCACTTAGTGTGCAATTTTTATTAAATGTTGACTCATGGTGGGACCTACTACGAGGTGTCCGTAACCGTGGACTTGACTATCGATAGATTACACACTCTACAGAGGTAGCACACTGTACCCACACCATGGAACCCATGGCCTCGCACTCCCATTCGGGTGGACCAACAGCATTCCGACAAAACCCCTCCATTGCCACAGCACTCTCCCGGCCACTCCGACCCAAATCCCCCAACGGGCTGGTCCTGCGTGGCCCCGTGTCTACCAAAGACACCCCGACCACCGTCGTGGTCAAAACACTCCCACTCGGGGACTCGATACCATAATCTCATCAACGAGCACACAAGATTATGTCTGCTCACCGGGCCAGGGCAAGCACGACATAACCTTCCCTAGATGGAAGCACCGACCAGAGGCCGTGTCAATGGACCGAATCAAGCCCTTCCCACAAAGGCAAATGTGGTTGCACTGGAAAGAAACTCGATTCAGCGGCACCATGACCCAGTCAATGGTATATTCAAGTTGAGTTATATTCAGGTTTAACTAAAAAATGACCGGTGTCATAGCATGCCATGAAATGCAAAATAACACATGCATCATATAATGATAAAAATGACCGGTGTCATCCTTATACACACCAAGCACAACGTCAACAACTCAATTTACTCTACTTGCTCAAATGACTCACAACTTAACCAAAATAATTTGCCACAAGTTATATTAACTTCTTACGCAAGAAAGTAACTTTGATAAATTTCTCATATGCTTGTCAAAAAGACTTCATTATCAACAACTCTTACTTTCTTTATAACTAAGTTGGGTTCAAACATTCTGCAAGACAAATAATATGATTAAACAAGTATTTAACAGAACATTTTCTAACAACTTTTTATCAATCTAAGAGGAAAAAACATAGCTTTAAATAATTGCTAACATACATAACAAAATTATTTCTAACATCACCTCAAATAAATCTTAACTTGCTTTATCCACTAAACTAGTTTCAACCATTATGTAACTCAAGCATAACAACTAACCAATATTTAACAGAATATAAATAACTCCATAATCATTTAAATGCATGGATTAATCCTTTCATTCAAGTAAGAAAATCACAAATATTGAAATGGCACCATGAAAATGTTGCTGTGGCTTGCCTTAGTGCAGATGAGGTTCACAAGCCTCCTAGTGATCCTCAAGACAAACTTCACCTTCTGAAAATGGTTTTAAACACAACAAGAAAATATCAAGAACACTTCTAAAAATCACCAGAAATTCTAGACAGCTTAGAAAAATCTCATCTTTGGTGAGCTACTAGATTTCTTATCAAAGAACTCAATGCAAAAAGAATCAATTCATTTGGACTTATGGTTGAAAAGTTATGACTGTTTGAAGTATTCTGTAAATTCAAATGAATTTGAAATAGACTGGGGGTGACGTCGAAGGCGTAAAGCCCAGGGGTGCCACCACTCATACCGCTTCGCGCGTACTGAGTGGCTGACTAGCGGGCCCTGCTAGTCAGGTGGGGAAAGAGGGAGAGGAAAACAGAGGGGGCCGCAGCTTCGCCAGAGCTCTCACCGGCGACGAGGGCTCCGTGGCCCAATCGAGAGGGAGGGATGGCAGGAGGGGGTTGAGGCGCACCTGCCCATACCCGTAGCGTAGCTAGGGCGGTCGGACGGCGTCGGAATCAACCTCGCAAGCGGAGGCAGAATGTGGAGGTCGCCGGAGTTGAGGAAGACGGCGAGCAGAGGCCACTCCAGGGGCTCCAAGCGGGCGAGACGGCCTCACCGGAGAGAGTCAGAGGCCCTGGAGGGGTCGCCCAGGCCTGGAAGGAGCTGGAGCTACCGCGGTGACCAGAGGGGGTCGCCGGTGAGCTCAAGCTCAGGGACGGCGGCCCGAGGCCTGCCCGGCCAGGCTCCGGCTTCCTACTCAATTGTGGGGTGTGTGTGAGTATTGGCTGGTGCTCGAGGAGGCTGGGGAGGGCTCTATATATAGGCGAGCGGCGAGGGTGCTTTGGGCTCCGCCGGTGGACTCCTGTCCACGATGCCCGGCGACGAGCGGCATCAGTGAGAGGGGGAGAAGGCGACGGAGGTCACGCGGCCACTGTGGGCGGGCGGAGACGAGCACATGATAAAGAGGGTGGCGACGAGCACAGTGCGCTCCGCACTGTTGGGCTAGCCAGACCTTGCCCGTGCTCGCTGCGGCGAGCTCCAGCATCGGCGAGCACCAGGGAGGAGTTAAGAGCATTGAGACGATGATGGTGGTGAGGTTTGGCAAGGTTGGGCAGGCGGGGAAGCGAGCACGCGAGCAATAGAGGCTCGGGCGCGTCGCACAGCGCGTCGGCCGCATGCCAGCACGCCTGGACGAACGCGATCACCGCGTGAACTATGACATCAGGTCGATCTAAGCAAAAACTCAATGTCTGGCATGTTGTTCGTGGAAGTTTTGAGTGTTACCATGATTTGGTTTGGATCCAGGTGCGGTAGAGAAGTTTTGACACACCAAGTAAATTTTTGGTCAGTAACTTTGTGATGTTACTGTGGTCAAATGGCTTGGAGTTTGAAGCTGTGCTTTGGAGGCTAGTGATAAGTTACTAAGGTAAAGATGCATAAGAAATTTCAGGTCAAATGGAGCAAGTAAAATGGTAATTGCTGTAGAAACCACCATTTCTGTCCAGAATAGAAAAGATTTTCTGTAGCAAAAATATTCCAAAAAGTGATGAAATATTTTTGCTCAGGAAGGTGCACTAGGGTTCACAGAATATTTGTGAATTATCTCAGATTTTTCTGAGCCATAAAAATTGGGGTTGCTTTGAAGCAAACAGATCTGCCTTAGGGTTTTAGAGAGAAAATTAATATTTTTCTTTTAAGAAAAATATTCGAAATATTTTTTTAGGGTGGGTCAGAAGTGAAATAATGACTTAGGAGGGAAGTGAAGCACTTGGGTTAAAGCCAAGGATGCCCAAGTGTTGAAGTCCATATGAAAAGATTCAGAAACTCCAAGTTTTAGAAAATTTCAAATAAAAATCAAGCAAATAAGAAGGGGCAAAACCCAGGCTGTCACAGGACCGGACGGTTTCAGACCTTTCTTCTATAAAAAAATTCTATCTCACTCTCAAACCTCATATCCTCAATATCTTCAATGACTTCCATCTTGGCCTCTGTGACGCCGAACGGATCAACTGAGCCCACATAGTTCTCCTACCCAAAAAGAATCGGTAGTCTCACCTGATGCTTTTAGACCAATCTTGCTACAAAATTGCCCCATCAAGGCCGTCGCAAAACTTATGACTAACTGTATTAAGCCGCTCATACCCCTACTTGTCCACGGGAACCAGACTGGCTTCATCTCTGGCAGAAACATAGCGGAAAACTTTGTCTTTGCTGCTGACCTCACAAATTCTTGCCACACTAGAAAACTACCAACTATGATCATCAAACTTGACTTCAAGAAAGCCTTTGACTCCACTTCTTGGACATATCTGGACAAAATATTAGCAATCAGAGGCTTCCCTGATAAATTCAGGTTTTGGGTACAAAACTCCTCACCACTGGAAAAACAGTGATACTTCTAAATGGCCTTCCAGGCAGCTGGATCACCTGCAAAAATGGCCTTCGTCAAGGCGACCCTATATCCCCCTATATCTTCATAATTGTCGCAGACCTCCCACAACAACTAATCTTGCAGAACAAAGAACCCACATCCCTTCACCATCCAATTCTCTCTCACCTCCCAACAATAGTCCTTCAATATGCAGATGACAGACTAATCGTTGCCGCCGCCTCCGCTCCGGCCGCCTCCGCGCTCAAAAAAATCTTAGACGGTTTTGCTCTAGCCACCGATCTCTCTATCAATTTCTCCAAAACGACCCTTGCAACACTTCACACCGACTAGCACACCTCAAATGCCATTGCGTCCATCCTTGTCTGCTCCACCGTCTCTTTCCCCCGAACATACCTCAGGCTGCCTATCTCCCCCACCCGATCACCAGCAAACGCCTTCCTCCCTGTCCTTGAAATATGCAAAAATTCCTATCAGGCTGGTAGGCGAAACTTCTCTCAAAAGGAGACAGGCTCATACTCATATCTTCAGTCCTCGACTCTATCCTAACTTACTACATGTCCGCCTTCCTTATCCCCAAAAAAATCCTAAAAGAATTGATGCCATTCGCCGCGCTTTCTTCTGGACAGCAGAGGACACTTGCTCAGGTGCCCAGTGCTTAATCACTTGGAAAAACGTTTGTAAACCAAAAAAGTTTGGTGGTTTAGGCTTAAAAAACCTGCATGTTCAAAATAAATGTTTACTCTTGAAATTTGCTGCCAATTCTCTACTACCTTCAGACACCCCTTGGCAAGATTGTCTTACCTTACAGCACCCCAATGCCTTTGTAGCTCCAGATTCCAACCAATCCTACCTTTGCAGAACAATCAACCTGCAAATGCCCACTCTCCATAAAATAACCTTTGTCCTCACCAACAATGGAACCTCAACCAATTTTTGGCTTGATACTTGGCTAACGCAGCTACCGCTCGCTCACACCTTCCCGAACCTATTCTCCCACTCCCTTGTTCCACTAGTTAGGGTGGCAAATATCATGCGTTTCGGTTTAGACTATAACTTGAGAAATCGTTTAACCTTTGTGGCCACACAAGAATTGGTTTCGCTTTTGTCTTTGCTGTAGGACTTCATGCCATCGCTAGAACAGGATGAACGCTATCTCCTGGGGGGCAGACGCTTCTCCACCAAAGAAGCATATGCTGTTCTTCTATGCGAGCCGGACAACGACTTAAATTCAACCCTCATTTGGTGCTCGCGTGTGCCAAACAAGATCAAGATTTTCGCATGGATCCTCTTCCAGGACAGACTAAACATGCGTGCAAACCTCGTCCACAAGCATATCATCACAGACCCGGCATGCCCGCGATGCCGGGCTCTGACTGAAGACGCCAGTCACCTCTTCATCTCATGCCCATATGCGGCCCGCATGTGGCAGCCACTCAGCATCACCCCCACCTCCCCTGCCATCGGTGAACTTTGGGATGCCCAACTCCCACCGGCCACACAGGACCACGTCTGGCCCTTACTGCTTCTCACAATCATGTGGAAGATATAGGAGGCAAGAAATGATAAACTGTTCAGATCGCTTGATAGACGTTCTACCTATACATGTAAACTAATCCTTTCAGACCTTGACCTTAGGTCTCACCGGCTTCTCAAAACCGGTGACAGGGAGGCCGTCTCCTCGTGGCGGTCTTTCCTCTCTTCTCGATGTTCTTTGCCTATGTAACTATGTAACAAATCTTGCTGTGACTCTTTTGAGTAATATATTCAGGTGGGGGAGCTCCCCTTGGTGATTCTAAAAAAATGATAATAACCAATTTATTATTGCCTTTAGGGCATATTTCCAACAGTTTTGACCTACGGGTGGGTCTCTCTCGTTAGTCTAGGCTGAGATAGAGGAGCTCCTCCTAACCTCCCCTCGCAGCCGCCTGCCTCCCGGGCATTGGGCCCTCGCGCCCGACCACTCTGCCTATGGCTAACGCCGGTGAGCCCTCTGCTTCTCATTTCTCTATCTTCTCTCTTCTCTCACCCAAACTCTCCATCATATCTCTCTCAAGTATAGGTCACGCCATCGCCATGAGCTCACCTTCGTGCCATGATCACACTATAGCCGGACTCTGGCTCTAGACGGAACCATACCAGATGAGGCCACCACCCCTGAATCTAGCTGCCCCTTGCCTCCCCCGCCGCCTGCGTTGCCACGGTGCCGTTGCCGTTGCCCTGCTACTCCTGCATGAGGAAAGGGATGACGATGCCCAATGGATGGGCCATCGCTGCTACAAGCTCACCATTGTTCCATCTTGATACCCTCGCAGAAACTCCAGATCTGGCCGAGACCAGACCAGATGGGGACGCCACCCTTAGATTTGGCTGCCCCTTGCCTCCCCGTGCCGCCCGCGTCACTACCCTTGCTACCTCCTGCACGAGGAGAGGGATGATGATGCCCGACGGCTGAGCCATCACCACCCACCTGACAAGAGAGGCCCACCTGCAGGTCAAATGTGGCACCCCAGCTCAGAGCAACCGGTTTACCCTGCATTGCCAGCCCAGAGATCGAGTCTTCTGGCAATACACAACAACATGGTACAGAAACAACCGCTTTATTGATACTAGCGGAATACATAGGTCTAATATTACATCGAGATACAAGGCCAAGCGGCACACACGGTGCTGGGGCCTTGATCAGGCGAACTACGCGGCAGCGGAAGACGACGAAGTGGAAATCCATAGCACAGGGACACCGATGTGGCCACGGCCTAGACACGAGGTGTGCTCCGATGCGAATCGACTTGCCTGAAAGCTAGCATAACACGCCAGGTCAGTACATTGAATGTACTTGCAAGCTCACAACAAACATAGGCACGATGACAGACAATATCATGATAATTAATCAGGTTAAATCAATGCAAGAAATACTACAGATGCAATGCAGCCAAACAGTGCATCGAGTCACACGGACTCGCTTACCAGGCGGTTACCTCGTAACCAAATGTTGACCATACCGGGGTCACAACTGAAATCAATTAATCATAAACACGTCGAGTGTTCAAGTTTCACCACGAAACAATGTATCACAACAATCATTTAGTTTTGCAAGATTTATTATAAAAGTTGATCCATGGTGTGACTTACTCCCAAGTCTTGCCCATAACCGAGGGCGCGGCTCTCGATAGATTAAATACACTCTGCAGAGGTAGCGCACTTTACCCACACTATGGAATACCTGGCCTCGTACTCCCATTCGGGTGGACCAAAATATTGTGACGAAACCCTTCCTTTGTCATGCACTCTCCCCGGCTACTCCGACCATCTCCCTCTCAGGGCTAGGTCTTGGGTGGCCCTGTGTCTACCAAAGACACCAACGACCACCGTTGTGGCAAAACGGTCCCAAACTGGGACAAGCTACCATAAAAACAAAAACGAGCACACAAGGTTATGTCTGCTTACCGGGCCAGGGTATGCATGCCCATAACCTTCCCTCGCGGGAGGCACTGGTGAGAGCCACAACAAAGGACTGAATCAAGACCTTCCCATTAGGTAAATGTGGTTGCACTGAACTAGAAACCCGATTCAGTGGCACCATGATGTGATCAACATCATATTCAAGTTGAACTTAATCAAGTTTAACTTTTATAAAAACTTTTTATCAATAACATGATATAATGTTTTTTCATGCAACTACACGTCATGCAAAGCAAACAACTCATATTCATCGATCAAACTTAACCACATAACTATCTTGCAACACTAAAGATCAAAACTCTCTGGTTATAACTCATTTTAATCCTCAAGCAATATTTTTATTAGTTCTTTATTTAAATGAAAATATCACTTAGTAAAAACTACTACCATTAATTTCCATAGCAATATGACTAATGCAAAACCTTACTCTACTTAGCCAAACAAGTTCATGCATTCAACCAGGAACTAAAACAAGCATATCGTGCATAATAAGGTAACTAACAACTCACCAAATTTATTTATCAAATTTTAAATGCAAATAAGAACTCATATTCAAGTAGAAAATCATAGATATTGAAATAACACCATCCAAATGCTGGTGTGGCTTGCCTTAGTGTAGAGGAGGATCACACTCCTCTTGGGTTGCTTCAAGGCAAGCTTCTCCTTCTGAAAATAATTTAAATCCACAAAAATAAATGTCAAAACACATTCTAAAAATCACCAGAAATTCTAGACAGCAGAGAAAACCCACCCTTTGGTGTGCTGCTAGAGCTTTCTGTAACAAAGACAATGCAAAAAGAATCAATTCATTTGGACTTATGGTTTAGAAATGGTGTCTAGTCAAAGTTTAGTCAAATTTCTGAATTAAATTTGAATTAAACAGAAATCTGGGGAGGTGTGACGTCAAAGGCGTAAAGCGGGAGTGCGCCTCCACTCCTACCGCTTCGGGCGCGAGTGGCGAGGCTGACACTGGGCCCCACCTGTCAGGAGAGAGAGGGGGATCGAGATCAGAGGGGGGGGGCGCTTCGCCGGGGCTCACGTCGGCGACGAGGGGGTTTGGGGCTAGGCTAGAGGGATTGGATTGAAGCGGGGCTCGAGGCGCACCTGCCCGTACCCGTGGCTTGGCGAGAGGTGGACGGAGTGGCTCGCGCTCGAGCTCGCAAGCTTCGGTGGTGGACGGAGTTCACCGGTGAGGTTGAAGACGGCGGCTAGGGGCGGCTCCGAGGGTTTGGCGGTGTCCAGGCAGCATCAACGGACCACCAATGCTCCGCCCAAGCAGTTGCTTGAGCTCGAGAGGCACCAGAGAGGGCGGCTGGCCTGCGGGGATCGCCGGAGTCCTCGGGTCGGGGCGACCGCCAGAGGCCTGCCCGACCGAGTTGCGGTCGTTCTATGTGTTCGTGGGGTTTATGGGGAGTGTGGCTTGGCTCGAAAACGAGGAGGGGCGCGCTATATATAGCCGGAGCAAGAGGGGGGACGTGTCGCCACTGGAGCGCTCTAGACATGCGGCAAACGTCGACGAGAAGCTCCAACGCGAGGGGGCAAGGCTCAGCGTCAACGCAGGAGCTTGCCCACGCTCGCGGACGAGCACAGGAGGCGGTTGGAGAAGAGGACAAGTGCACGCGCGCACTGTGGTGTTTTGGACGCGACGCGCTTGTGCTTGTTGCGGCGGCTCCGGCGTCGGCGAGCGCCAGGGAGCGGTCAAGGGTGATGGGTCGAGGCTTGTGGCACGGTGCGGCAGTCGGCGGCGAGCACTGCAACGAGCACGCGTGAAACAGAGGGCGAGGCGACAGCCAGAGCACGTCGAGACGCTGCCAGGCGCCGTGTCCTCGCGTGGTCACCAAGCTAGCATGGTCAAAATGATGTCTAGGAGTGCCCAAACCTTTTCTACACACTCGACCGTGCAGTGTTACGTCTAGGAGAGGTGATGGCTCATACCCAGGCTGACCAGATTGGACTTTACTAAGCTAGCAAGTTTCTGACCAGAAACTTGGTCGCCAAGTTTGGCCACCCTGTAGAAGGCCATTAGGGCTGATCTCCTGGGGTTTAGGGTTTCTTAAGAGGGTGTTTAAGCTCAAGAAAGCTCAAGGCCAAAAGCTAAAGGAAACATGCACTTGTTGTACAAAGTGCATTTCTGGACCAGAAGTGAAAAGATTTTCTACAGCAAAAATATTACAAAAAGTGATGCAATATTTTTGCATGGGAAGGTGTGCCAGGGTTCTAAGAATATTCATGATTTTATCTCAGATTTTTCTGAGCAAGAAAAATTTAGGTTGCTTTGGAGCACAAGTTTCTGAAGTGAGTTTTAGAGGGGGAAATGAATATTTTTCTTTTAGGAAACATATTCATTTGATTATTTTGGGAATTTGTCAGAAGAATAAGGTAGATAGGTCACTTGAGTGAAAGTCAAGGTTATGTCCAAGTGACAAGTCCATTTTAAATGATTCAAAACCCAAATCAAATCAGGGCAAAAACCACGGTGAAAACCAAGTCCGGAAAAAGAGAGAAGGCAAGTCCGGAAAAAGGGAGAAGGCAAAATCCAGGCTGTCACAAACCTCCCCCACTTAGGATGAATCTCGTCCTCAAGATTCGGTTGCTTGGGAAAACCATTCTGGGTATGCAGTCCTTAAAAAATCCTCTCTTTCCCAGTTGCTTCTTCTTCGGTGTGATGCTCACACTAAACCTTGTAAAACCTTACCTCTTTGCTGCGAGTGACCCTTTCTGTCTGATCCAATATTCTGATTGGCTTCTCTTCATAAGTAAAATCCTTAGCCAATTCTATTTCGGCCATATCAGTCCTTTTCTCCGGTGGCGAGATACATCTCCTTAGCTGTGAGAGGTGAAACACATTGTGTACTTCTGACAATTCTGGTGACAATTCCAGCTGGTATGCAACTGTTCCGACTCTGGCCATGACGGGGAATGGACTGATATATCTGGGTGCCAATTTTCCTTGGGTCTGAAACCTCTTGACTCCTTTCATAGGGGTGACTCGGAGATATACGTGTTCTCTGGGTTCGAAGCTGATCTTGCGATGTTTGGCATCATAGTAGCTCTTCTGTCGGGATTTGGCTAGTTTCAGTTTGTATCGGATTTCCTTGACTTGCTTCTCCGCTTCGAGCATTAAATCAGTCCCGAAAATGCGACTGTCTCTGGTTTGAGACCAATTCAATGGGGTGCGGCATTTTCGGCCATATAGGGCTTCATAGGGTGACAACTTTAAGCTGGCCTGGAAACTGTTGTTGTAGGAAAACTTGGCGTAGGGCAGACAGTCTTCCCACTTGGTTCCTTGGGCCAATGTGCATGCACGGAGCATATCCTCGAGTATTTGATTTACTCGCTCAGTCTGTCCATCTGTTTGAGGATGATAGGCCGTGTTGTACTTTAGAGCGGTCCCCAAGGCTTGATGTAGCCGGGACCAAAATGTGGAGGTGAACAGAGATCCCCTCTCGGAGGTGATAGTCTTGGGTACTCCATGCAGACTGACGATTCTTGGTACATACAACTGTGCGAGTTGATTTGCACGGTATGTAGTCCGGATAGGCAGGAAGTGTTCCACCTTGGTTAAGGTGTCCACTATGACCCATATCGTGTCATTTTCTCGATGAGACCTTGGTAATCCGGTGATGAAATCCATGCAAATATCATCCCATTTCCGTTGGGATACCGGCAGAGGCTAGAGGAGACTGGCGGGTTTTTGATGTGCCGCCTTTACCTTACTGCATATGTCGCAACAGGCCACAAAGTATGCGATGTATTTCCTCATTCCATCCCACCAAAATACCTGACGAAGGTCCTCATACATTTTGGTACCACCGGGGTGAATTGAGTATGGTGCTTCATGCGCTTATGCCAATATTTTCATCTTTAGAATTTCTTGGTTAGGTATGCAAAGTCTCCCTTGGAACCTTAGCGAGCCTTGCTGATCCATAGAGAAATCCGGTGCATGCCCTTGGTGTATCTTTTGAACATATATTTGTAACACCTTATCATCCGCCTGAGCACTGCGGATTTCTTCTTCGAGAGTAGGGGCAACTTCCAATATATTGGTAAGGTGGGCGTCAGTAATCACCAAGTTTAGCTACATGATTTCTGTTGGGGAACGTAGCATAAATTCAAAATTTTCCTACGTGTCACCAAGATCTATCTATGGAGTCATCTAGCAACGAGGGAGGAGTGGATCTACATACCCTTGTAGATCGCGCGCGGAAGCGTTCAAGAGAACGGGGTTGATGGAGTCGTACTCGTCGTGATCCAAATCACCGATGATCCTAGCGCCGAATGGACGGCACCTCCGCGTTCAACACACGTACGGAGCAGCGACGTCTCCTCCTTCTTGATCCAGCAAGGGGGAAGGAGAGGTTGATGGAGATCCAACAGCACGACGGCGTGGTGGTGGAAGTAGTGGGATTCCAATAGGGCTTCGCCAAGCGCTGTGGGAGGAAGGAGATGTGTCATGGGAGGGAGAGGGAGGCGCCAGGGCTTAGGTATGGTTGCCCTCCCTTCCCCCCACTATATATAGGGCCAAGGGAGAGGGGGGGCGCAGCCTTTGCCCTTCCTCCAAGGAAGGGTGCGGCCAGGGAGGAGTCCCTCCTCCCCAAGGCACCTCGGAGGTGCCTTCCCCCTTTAGGACTCTTCCTTTTCCTCTTCTCTTGGCGCATGGGCCTCTTGGGGCTGGTGCCCTTGGCCCATATAGGCCAAGGCGCACCCCCTACAGCCCATGTGGCCCCCCGGGGCAGGTGGCCCCACCCGGTGGACCCCCGGGACCCTTCCGGTGGTCCCAGTACAATACCAGTGACCCCGAAACTTGTCTCGATGGCCGAAACAGCACTTCCTATATATAATGCTTTACCTCCGGACCATTCCGGAACTCCTCGTGACGTCCGGGATCTCATCCGGGACTCCGAACAACTTTCGGGTTACCGCATACTAATATCTCTATAACCCTAGCGTCACCGAACCTTAAGTGTGTAGACCCTACGGGTTCGGGAGACATGTAGACATGACCGAGATGACTCTCCGGTCAATAACCAATAGCGGGATCTGGATACCCATGTTGGCTCCCACATGTTCCACGATGATCTCATCGGATGAACCACGATGTCAAGGACTTAATCAATCCCGTATATAATTCCCTTTGTCTATCGGTATGATACTTGCCCGAGATTCGATCATCGGTATCCCGATACCTTGTTCAATCTCGTTACCGGCAAGTCTCTTTACTCGTTTCATAACACATCATCCCGTGATCAACACCTTGATCACATTGTGCACATTATGATGATGTCCTATCGAGTGGGCCTAAAGATACCTCTCCGTCACACGGAGTGACAAATCCCAGTCTCGATTCGTGCCAACCCAACAGACACTTTCAAAGATACCCGTAGTGCACCTTTATAGCCACCCAGTTACGTTGTGACGTTTGGCACACCCAAAGTATTCCTACGGTATCCGGGAGTTGCACAATCTCATGGTCTAAGGAAATGATACTTGACATTAGAAAAGCTTTAGCATGCGAACTACACGATCTTGTGCTATGCTTAGGATTGGGTCTTGTCCATCACATCATTCTCCCAATGATGTGATCCCATTATCAACAACATCTAATGTCCATGGTCAAGAAACCGTAACCATCCATTGATTAACGAGCTAGTCAACTAGAGGCTTACTAGGGACATGGTGTTGTCTATGTATCCACACATGTATCTGAGTTTCCTATCAATACAATTATAGCATGGATAATAAACGATTATTATGAACAAGGAAATATAATAATAACTATTTATTATTGCCTCTAGGGCATATTTCCAACAATTTCTTCATAAAGCTCTGGAGGTAAGGGATCCATTAGGGCATTAAGGTTGGCTGGTTTGCGGCTGAGGGCATCAGCCACCACATTAGCTTTGCCCGGGTGATAATTTATTCCGAGGTCGTAGTCCTTAACCAACTCGAGCCATCTTCGCTATCGAAGGTTCAAGCTGGGATGAGTGAATATATACTTGAGACTCTTATGGTTGGCGAATATCTGACACTTCTTCCTAATCAGATAATGTCTCCAGATTTTCAAAGCGTGCACCACCGCAGCCAATTCCAGATCATGAGTAGGATAGTTCCCTTCATGTTGTCGTAGTTGTCGAGGTGCATAGGCCACCACTTTGCCATCTTGCATGAGTACACACCCCAATCCTTTTCTGGGGGCGTCGTACTGGACATCAAAACTGCGGTAGATGTCTGGAAGAGTTAATATGGGTGCCGATGTCAGCCTGGTTTTTAACTCATTGAAGCTCTGTTCGCAGTCCTCAGTCCATACGAACTTATTATCCTTCTTGAGAAGCTCAGTCATTGGCTTGGCGATCTTGGAGAAGCCTTCGATAAAACGGCGATAATATCCGGCTAGTCCAAGGAAACTCCGGAATTTTGAGACTGTGGTGGGTGCGGACCATTCAAGTATGTCCTTTACCTTGTTTGGGTCCACCGAGATTCCTTCTGCCAAGAGGATATGTCCGAGGAATCCCACTTGCTGGAGCCAAAACTCACATTTGCTGAATTTGGCATAAAATTGATGATCGCGAAGCCTTCGCAGAACTGCTCGAAGATGCTCCTTGTGTTCATCCTTGCTCTTCGAGTAAATGAGGATGTCATCAATGAACACCACCACAAATTTTTCCAAGAAGTCCATAAGCACCTTGTCCATCATATGCATAAAGAATGCAGGAGCGTTGATGAGGCCGAAGGACATAATGGTGTATTCATAAAGACCGTACCGAGTGGTGAATGCGGTCTTAGGAATATCTTCCTTCTTTATCTTGAGTTGATGATTTCTAGTCCTCAAATCAATTTTTGAGAATAGTTGGGCCCCACTGAGTTGATCAAACAGATCGCCAATCCTTGGTAGTGGATACTTGTTTTTAATGGTGACGTTATTCAGCTGTCGGTAGTCTACGCACATTCGTAGACTGCCATCCTTTTTGTCCATGAAGATTTATGGTGATCCCCATGGTGAAGAGCTTGGACGAATGTATCCTTTCTACAGCATCTCATCCAGTTGTTTCTTCAATTCCACCAATTCTGAGGAAGGCATCCGATAATATTTCTTATGTATTGGAGTGGTTCCAGGCACCAGGTCAATAGTAACTCCAATTCTCGGTCTGGTGGCATGCCAGGCAATTCTTCAGGAAATACATCTGGATACTCACTGACCACTAGGATTAATTCCACCTCTTCTACCACGGCTGCGAAAACCATATCTTTCGTGGGGATGCGCTTGCGGGCATAGAAACTTGTGGTGCGACCTTCCATATTTTCAGGGTAAATTCTCTGGTCGCACAGCTGATGCAGACTTGGTATTGGGTTAACCAATTCATCCCCAGAATAACATCCAATTTGTTGGAATCGATGATTATCAATGATGTTGGAAACTTGACGCCCTTGATATCAATCTCCAAATTTCGGCAGACGAGATTGCTTCTGAGTAGGGATCCCGGGGATTGTACCAGCATGTGCTTTCCCAAAATCGAGCAAAGAAAATTGTTTTGGGAAGCAAAACTCCACGAAATAAAAGAGTGGGAAGCCCCAGAGTCAAATAAGATTACGGCAGGTATGTCATTAACAAGAAACATACCAATGATGACTTCCGGGTCCTCTTGGGCTTCATCTATGGAGATGTGATGAATTTGCCCTTGGATCATATCTGGGGTGGAACACGGCTCCATGTAGTTGATTTGCGGCTGAAATGGAGCCACGTTTTTCGTGTTTGATACGTCTTCGTTGTGTCTATAATTTTTGATTGTTCCATGCCAATATTCTACAACTTTCATATACTTTTGGCAAATTTTATACTATTTTTGGGACTAACATATTGATCCAGTGCCTAGTGCCAGTTCCCGTTTGTTGCATGTTTTTTGGTTCGCAGAATATCCATATTAAACAGAGTCCAAACGGAATAAAAACTAACAGAGATTTTTTTGGAATATATATATGATTTTTGGGAAGAAAAATCCACGCGAGACGATGCTCGAGGGGCCCACGAGGCAGGGGGCGCGCCCCAGGGGGCAGACGTGCCCCTGACCCTCGTGGCCACCCCGTAAGGCGGTTGATGCCCTTCTTTTGCCGCAAGAAAGCTAATATCCAGATAGAGATCGTGTTAAAATTTCAGCCTAATCAGAGTTACGGATCTCCGAGAATATAAGAAACGGTGAAAGGGAAGAATCCGAGAACGCAGAAACAGAGAGAGACAGAGAGACAGATCCAATCTCGGAGGGGCTATCGCCCCTCCCACGCCATGGAGGCCAAGGACCAGAGGGGAAACCCTTCTCCCATCTAGGGAGGAGGTCAAGGAAGAAGAAGACGAAGGGCCCCCCTCTCCCCTTCTCTTCTGGTGGCGCCGGAACGCTGCAGTGGCCATCTTCATCACCGCAATGTTCACCAACAATTTCACCGCTCTATGCAGCGGTGTAACCTCTCTCTTACCCGCTGTAATCCCTACTTAAACATGGTGCTCAACGCTATATATTATTTCCCAATGATGTATGGCTATCCTATGATGTTTGAGTAGATCTGTGTTGTCCTATGGGCAATTTGATGATCAAGATTGGTTTGAGTTGCATGTTTTATTATTGGTGCTGTCCTATGGTGCTCTCCGTGTCGCGCAAGCGTGAGGGATTCCCGCTGTAGGGTGTTTCAATACGTTCATGATTCACTTATAGTGGGTTGCGTGAGTGACTGAAACACAAACCTGAGTAAGAGGGTTGTTGCGTATGGGATAAATAGGACTTGATACTTTAATGTTATGGTTGGGTTTTACCTTAATGATCTTTAGTAGTTGCGGATGCTTGCTAGAGTTCCAATCATAAGTGCATATGATCCAAGTAGAGAAAGTATGTTAGCTTATGCCTCTCCCTCATATAAAATTGCAATAATGATTACCGCTCTAGTTATCGATTGCCTAGGGACAAATAACTTTCTTGTAACAAAAAGCTCTCTACTAAAACTAACTTAGTTGTGTCTTCATCTAAACAGCCCCTACTTTTTATTTACATGCTCTTTATTATCTTGCAAACCTATCCAACAACACCTACAAAGTACTTCTAGTTTCATACTTGCTCTAGGTAAAGCAAACGTCAAGCGTGCGTAGAGTTGTATCGGTGGTCGATAGAACTTGAGGGAATATTTGTTCTGCCTTTAGCTCCTCGTTGGGTTCGACACTCTTACTTATCGAAAATTGTTGCGATCCCCTATACTTGTGGGTTATCAAGACCTTTTTCTGGCGCCGTTGTCGGGGAGCAATAGCGTGGGGTGAATATTCTCGTGTGTGCTTGTTTGCTTTATCACTAAGTAATTTTTATTTGCTGTTCTTAGTTGTTCTTTATCTTTAGTTATGGATATGGAACACGAAATACCAAAAAAATTAGGTGTACTTTCTGCTCATGGAGATGGGGAACCTCCTAAAACCCTCGATGCTGGTTATGTGAAAGATATTATGTACTACTTTAATAATCATGAGAAAACTCCATTCAATTATGTAATGGGAGTAATGTTGGATCAACGTGAATACTTTGGGGATTACCGCTTGACACAAAAAGGGAAACTATTATGGGATCAAATTCATATATTGAAGTGGTATGCTAGGCAACTATGCTTGAGATATGATTATACTTGTTGCTCTAGGATGAAGGCTCCACACCTTCCCTTTTTATGCGAATTTAATGATAATAAAACCTTAGATTCTTATGCTAATGGTATATATGATTACTATGATGTGGAACAAATAGAAGAATTTGTTGCTTTTATGGGTGCTTATGAAATTGAATCTATGTTTAAAGAGTTTGAAGATTTTGATGATTCGGTTTATAGACCTGAAAATTTAGCTATCCTTAGATATTGCTATGAGAATTATGAATACAATTCTGATATTAATGCACTTATTGATAAAGTCTCCGCTGTCCAAGAAGATACTAATATTTTGCAAGAATCCATGGAAGAAGAAGTTGATGAAACTGTGAGCTCATTGGATGAAAAAGATGAGGAGGAGAGCGAAGAACAAAAGGAGGAAGAGCCGATTGATCACCCGTGCCCACCTTCTAATGAGAGTAACTCTTCAACTCATACATTGTTTAATTTCCCTTCATGCTTACCGAAGGATGAATGCTATGATAATTGCTATGATCTCGTTGATTCTTTCGAAATATCCCTTTTTGATGATGCTTGTTATTCTTGTGGCCAAGATGCCAATATGAATTATGCTTATGAAGATGAACTTGCTATAGTTTCTTATGTTAAACTTGAAATTGTTGATATTGCACCCACACATGATAGTCCTATTATCTTTTTGAATTCTCCCAACTACACTATATCAGAGAAGTTTACCCTTATTAAGGATTATATTGATGGGTTGCCTTATACCGTTGCACATGATGATTTTGATGAATATAATATGCATGTGCTTGCTGCTCCTACTTGCAATTATTATGAGAGAGGAACTATATCTCCACCTCTCTATGTTTCCAATATGATAAAATTGCAAGAAACTGTTTATACTATGCATTGGCCTTTACTATGTGTGCATGAATTGTTCTTTTATGACATGCCGATGCATATGAAGAGAGTTAGACTTCGTTGCTACATGATATATGTTACTTTGTGCTCACTACTAAATTACAAATCATTGTTAATTAAAATTGGCTTTGATATACCTTGGGATCCGGGTGGATCCATTACTTGAGCACTATATGTCTAGCTTAATGGCTTTAAAGAAAGCGCTCTCAGTGAGACAACCCGGAAGTTTTAGAGAGTCATTTATTTCTGTTGAGTTCTTTCATATAGTTTAAAAACAACAAAAATAAAGAGGGGAACCCAAAACTTTTTCAAAAAGGAAAGTGAAAGTGAGAGAGACAAGCATTGTTGAAGTGGGAGAGCTCCTTGAACTTTGTTCATGCTCACGGCAACTTTGTGAATCTTGATTACAGGAACTTTTCAATAAAAATAATTATCCCCTTGTAAAATTCCATTGTATTATAAAAATAATGTGCCAATGTTTGCCTTTAGGATGTTTACATTTTCTTGATGGTTTGTACGGTGCAGGACAGAAACTTTGGCTGTAGTGCGCGACTTTACATTTTTAGCTGGAACATCAAACGGTTCTGATTCTTTTTGCAATGTATTCCTATACAAATTGTTTATTTTTCCTAATTTTGGTAAAATTTTACAAGTATCAGAAGTATGATGAATGTTCAGATTGTTACAGACTGTTGTGTTTTAGACAGATTCTGTTTTTGATGCATAGTTTGCTTGTTTTTGATGAAACTATCGATTAATATCAGTGGATTAAGCCATGAAAAAGTTATATTACAGTAGCTATAATGCAAAAACAAAATATGAATTGGTTTGCAACAGTACTTAGAGTAGTGATTTGCTTTATTATACTAATGGATCTTACCGAGTTTTCGGTTGAAGTTTTGTGTGGATGAAGTGTTCGATGATCGAGCAGGTCTCGATGTGAGAAGAAGGAAGAGAGGCAAAAGCTCAAGCTTGGGGATGACCGAGGTACCCCAAGTAAATATTCAAGGAGACTCAAGCGTCTAAGCTTGGGGATGCCCCGGAAGGCATCCCCTCTTTCTTCCACAAGTATCGGTATGTTTTCGGATTCGTTTCGTTCATGCGATATGTGCAATCTTGGAGCGTATTATGCATTTAGTTTTCATTTTTCTTTTATGCACCATGCTGGTATGAGATAGTCCTTGGTTGATTTATAGAATGCTCTATGCACTTCACTTATATCTTTTGAGTATGGCTTTATAGAATGCTTCATGTGCTTCACTTATATCATTTGAATCTTGGATTGCCTGTTTCTCTTTACATAGAAAACCGCCATTTGTAGAATGCTCTTTTGCTTCACTTATATTTGTTAGAGAACGGGCATATCTTTTGTAGGAAGAATTAAACTCTCTTGCTTCACTTATATCTATTTAGAGAGATGACAGGAATTGGTCATTCACATGGTTAGTCATAAAATCCTACATAAAACTTATAGATCACTGAATATGATATGTTTGATTCCTTGCAATAGTTTTGCGATATAAAGATGGTGATATTAGAGTCATGCTAGTGGGTAGTTGTGGATTAGTAGAAATACTTGTGTTGAGGTTTGTGATTCCCGTAGCATGCACGTATGGTGAACCGTTATGTAACGAAGTCGGAGCATGAGGTATTTATTGATTGTCTTCCTTATGAGTGGCGGTCGGGGACGAGCGATGGTCTTTTCCTACCAATCTATCCCCCTAGGAGCACGCGTGTAGTACTTTGTTTCGATAGCTAATAGACTTTTGCAATAAGTATGTGAGTTCTTTATGACTAATGTTGAGTCCATGGATTATACACACTCTCACCCTTCCATCATTGCTAGCCTCTCTAGTACCGCGCAACTTTCGCCGGTACCATAAACCCACCATATACCTTCCTCAAAACAGCCACCATACCTACCTATCATGGCATTTCCATAGCCATTCCGAGATATATTGCCATGCCACTTCCATCATCATCATATACATGACTTGCGTATTAATTGTCATATTGCTTTGCATGATTGTAAGATAGATAGCATGATGTTTTCATGGCTTGTCTACGCTAGATCGTTGCACATCCCGGTACAGCACCGAAGGAATTCATATAGAGTCATATCTTTGTTCTAGATATTGAGTTGTAATATTGAGTTGTAAGTAAATAGAAGTGTGATGATCATCATTATTATAGCATTGCCCTAGTGAGGAAAGGATGATGGAGACTATGATTCCCCCACAAGTCGGGATGAGACTCCGGACGAAAAAATTAAAAAAAAAGAGAAAGGCCAAAAAAAGAGAAGGCCCAAAAAAGGGGAAAAAAGAAAAGAAAAAAAATGAGAGAAAAAGAGAGAAGGGGCAATGTTACTATCCTTTTACCACACTTGTGCTGCAGAGTAGCACCATGTTCTTCATATAGAGAGTCTCCTGAGTTATCAATTTCATATACTAGTGGGAATTTTCATTATAGAACTTGGCTTGTATATTCCGATGATGGGCTTCCTCAAACGCCTGAGGTCTTCATGAGCAAGCAAGTTGGGTGCACACCCACTTAGTTTTCAGTCTGAGCTTTCATACACTTATAGCTCTTAGTGCATCAGTTGCATGGCAATCCCTACTCACTCACATTGATATCTATTGATAGGCATCTCCATAGCCCGTTGATACGCCTAGTTGATGTGAGACTATCTTCTTCTTTTTTGTCTTATCCACAACCACCATTCTATCCAATATTAAAAAAAAACCACCATTCTATTCCACCTATAGTGCTATGTCCATGGCTCACTCTCATGTATTGCGTGAAAGTTGAAAAGGTTTGAGAACGTCAAAAGTATGAAACAACTGCTTGGCTTGTCATCGGGGTTGTGCATGATGTGAATATTTTGTGTGGTGAAGATGGAGCATAGCCAGACTATATGATTTTGTAGGGATAGCTTTCTTTGGCCATGTTATTTTGAAAAGACATGATTGCTTTATTAGTAGGCTTGAAGTATTATTGTTTTTATGTCAAATGATAGACTATTGTTTTGAATCACTCGTATCTTAATATACATGCCATGATTAGATATGTGATTAAGATTATGCTAGGTAGCATTCCACATCAAAAATTACTTTTTTTATCATTTACCTACTCGAGGACGAGCATGAATTAAGCTTGGGGATGCTGATATGTCTCCGTCATATCTATAATTTTTTATTGTTCCATGCCAATATTCTACAACTTTCATATACTTTTGGCAACTTTTATACTATTTTTGGGACTAACATATTGATCCAGTGCCCAGTGCCAGTTCCTGTTTGTTACATGTTTTTTGTTTCACAGAATATCCATATCAAACGGAGTCCAAACGGAATAAAAACTGACGGAGTTTTTTTTGCAATATATATGATTTTTGGGAAGAAAAATCCATGCGAGACGATGCTCGAGGGGCCCATGAGGCAGGGGGGCGCGCCCCTGACCCTTGTGGCCACCCCGTAAGGTGGTTGATGCCCTTCTTTCGCCGCAAGAAAGCTAATATCCGGATAGATATCGTGTTAAAATTTCAGCCCAATCGGAGTTACGAATCTCCGGGAATATAAGAAATGGTGAGAGGGAAGAATATGAGAACGCAGAAACAGAGAGAGACAGAAAGACAGATCCAATCTCGGAGGGGCTCTCGCCCCTCCCACGCCATGGAGGCCAAGGACCAGAGGGGAAACCCTTCTCCCATCTAGGGAGGAGGTCAAGGAAGAAGAAGACGAAGGCCCCCCCTCTCCCCTTCTCTTCTGGTGGCGCCAGAACGCTGTCGTGGCCATCATCATCACCGCAATCTTCACCAACAACTTCACCGCCATCATCACCAACTCTTCCCCCTCTATGCAGCGGTGTAACCTCTCTCTTACCTGCTGTAATCACTACTTAAACATGGTGATCAATGCTATATATTATTTCCCAATGATGTATGGCTATCCTATGATGTTTGAGTAGATCTGTTTTGTCCTATGGGCTATTTGATGATCAAGATTGGTTCCAGTTGCATGTTTTATTATTGGTGCTGTCCTATGGTGCTCTCCGTGTCGCGCAAGCGTGAGGGATTCCCGCTATAGGGTGTTGCAATACGTTCAAGATTCGCTTATAGTGGGTTGCGTGAGTGACTGAAACACAAACCCGAGTAAGGGGGTTGTTGTGTATGGGATAAAGAGGACTTGATACTTTAATGCTATGGTTGGGTTTTACCTTAATGATCTTTAGTTGTTGCGGATGCTTGCTAGATTTCCAATCATAAGTGCATATGATCCAAGTAGAGAAAGAATGTTAGCTTATGCCTCTCCGTCATATAAAATTGCAATAATGATTACCGGTCTAGTTACCGATTGCCTAGGGACAAATAACTTTCTCGTAACAAAAAGCTCTCTACTAAAACTAACTTAGTTGTGTCTTCGTCTAAACAGCCCCTACTTTTTATTTACATGCTCTTTATTATCTTGCAAACCTATCCAAAAACACCTACAAAGTACTTCTAGTTTCATACTTGTTCTAGGTAAAGCAAACGTCAAGCGTGCATAGAGTTGTATCGGTGGTCGATAGAACTTGAGGGAATATCTGTTCTGCCTTTAGCTCCTCGTTGGGTTCGACACTCTTACTTATTGAAAACTGTTGCGATCCCCTATACTTGTGGGTTATCTGTGTTCTTGGGACACTGTCGGGCGTAGTGTCCGGTTTGGCCACAGCTGAAGCACGAATTGTTGCGCTGACAATCGTCACGCACCGCACTGGCCACGACATTCTTGACTTGTGTAGTAGTCTTGTTGACATTCTGCTGCCAATTGGGTTTGTACTCCACCTGAGTCTGCTGCCAAGTACGAGCCTTTTGCACTGGTTGCATATCCTTCTTTGGCTTGAATTTGCGCTTGTGGTCATTAGCAGCTGGCTTGTTGTCGTGTAGGAGCTTGTGTTCCCTTTTTGTGATGAGAGCCTTGTTCACCAGAGTCAAGAAGTATGGGAAATCAAAAATGCTAAGAGTGTACTTGAGATGCTGATTCGGGCCTCCAAGAAAATGATCAATCTTCCTCTCCTCTGTGGCCACATCGTGGAGAGAATAGCGGGCCAGATGGTTGAATTTATTCAGGTACTCGTTGACGGTCATGCTGCCTTGAGTGAGAGCAAGAAATTCGCGTTGCTTGATCTTCATGACTCCGGTGGGAATATGATACTTGCGGAAATGATCCTTGAATTTTCTCCAAGTAATTTCCTCATCTGCAGGCCATATTGTTTTGGCATTATCCCACCATATAGCGGCAGCTCCTTCGAGATAATGCGTTGCGAAGGGAACCTTGTATCCTTCAGTGCGAGCAATCTCCAATTTCCTCTCAATAGTCCTTAGCTAGTCGTCGGCATCCAAAGGATCAGTAGCGTGGCTGAAACTGGGAGGCTTGGTTCGCTGAAAATCTGACAGCTTGGAATGACGGCCATTCTGGTTTCCATTCTGCCCAACCATAACTTGTACACTTTTCAATATTTCCAGCAGATCGTTGCTCCTTCTTTCTTCAAACATTCACAGGATTTGCTCAGTGGAAGGCAGTTGTGGCGGTGGAGGCGGAGGTGGCTGGCATGGCTTAGGGGAATGTCCTGCCTGTCTTTGGAGCGACGGACAAGGACATCCTCACCAGTTTGTCTACTGCTGCCTCCACGCGTCATCCTATTTTTTGTTTTCCCAATACGTAGCAACCATGATGAGAAAATTCCAAAATGGGGAAAAAGCCAATGACAAATCCCGGAATAAAACAGCAAATGAAAACAAAGTCGAATAAAAGAGTCGACATAATTATACAAAGCCCCAACATGAAAGTAAACATCACAATAGGTCTACTACCCTCGTACATGAAACTACGCATCATGACAAGTGCGATTACAGCCATACATCATGCTCATGACTACAGCGACACACTAACGGTCTACTGCTCGAATGGTGCTGCTGCAGGCTTGTCTCCTGAGCCAGACCCAGATCCTGAACTGATTGTAGAGATCTCCGGGGAAAGAGAGGTGCGTTGGCGCTGCCTCGAGGGCTCTCCCTCAGGGGCATGCGGGGGATGGGATCTAAGCATAGGAGCGGCAGGAGTAGCGACAAGAGAAGACCATGCAGCAGGAGCGCTGCGAGGGTTCATTGTCAGAGGGTTAACGGTACCCTGCGAGGTCGTCGGAGGAACTGGAGCAGAAGTATAGATGAGAGCGGGCAGAGGGTTCCTCATACAAGTAGCCGCGAGAGCTGCACGAGCGCGTGTAAGCTTCGGAAGTAACTTGTAGTTAAGGAGATAACTAGTAGTGATGTAGCGAGAAAGGTGGCTAGTGGGACGATTGCACACCGGGTTAATCAAAGGAAAACGGTTAATCCCATTCTCGTGCAAAGATGGGTAGTAGAAAAGACCAGGGTGGGTGTGCATGCGAACCTTGTTGTAGCGTAAGTCTACAAGAGCCTCGATAGCAGCAAACTGAACCGCCTGAGATGGCGTAGAAGCAAGACCACCCTTAGTCAGGTGAGTGTAAGCACCGGATGGGGTACTGTGGTGTAGAGTGACCTCAGCATAATACTCATACAATGCACCGACCAGATGCTCACGATACACCAGATACTCCGGATCGGCGCCCTCTGGATAGAGTCGTCGCCACACGTTCTGAAGCAGGTGCAGCGATGTGTACGGAGCTGGCTCAGGATGGTACACGAACGGTACTGGTGCCATCTACAGTCACAAACCATACGGTTAGTAATAACAACAAGTAAACATGCATGCAATGCACAACCAATTTCTATGACCACCGGCACTCAAACGAAGCTATCTACCGCTTTGCTAACGCACTACCGGTCTAGCATGTCCTACAATCAGCGCGGCTCAGAGCAACCGGTTTACCCTGCATTGCCAGCCCAGAGATCGAGTCTTCTGGCAATACACAACAACATGATACAGAAACAACCGCTTTATTGATACTAGCGGAATAGATAGGCCTGATATTACATTGAGATACGAGGCCAAGCGGCACACATGGTGCTGCTGGACAGTTTGCACATTGTTTAATGAACATGGCTGGGGCCTCGATCACGCGAAGTACGCGGCAGTGCAAGACGACGAAGTGGAACTCCATAGCACAGGGACACCGATGTGGACACGACCTAGACACGAGGTGCGCTCCGATGCGAATCGACTTGCCTAAAAGCTGGCATAACACGCCAGGTCAGTACATTGAATGTACTTGCAAGCTCACAACTAACATAGGCATGATGACAGACAATATCATGATAATTAATCAGGTTAAATCAATGCAAGAAATACCATAGATGCAATGCAGCCAAACAGTGCACCGAGTCACACGGACTCGCTTACCAGACTCATAACCAAACGGTGACCACACTGGGGTCACACCTGAAATCAATTACTCATAAACACCTCGAGTGTTCAAGGTTCACCATGAAACAATGCATCACAACAATCATTTAGTTTGCAAGATTTATTATAAAAGTTGATCCATGGTGTGACTTACTCTCGAGTCTTGCCCATAACCGAGGGGGCGGCTATCGATAGATTAAATACACTCTGCAGAGGTAGCGCACTTTACCCACAGTACGGAATACCTGGCCTCATAGTCCCATTCGGGTGGACCAAAATATTCCGATGAAGCCCTCACTTTGTCATGCACTCTCCCCGGCCACTCCGACCATCTCCCTCTCAGGGCTAGGTCTTGGGTGGCCCCGTGTCTACCAAAGACACCAACGGCCACCATTGTGTCAAAACGAGCCCAAACGGGGACAAGGTACCATAAAAACAAAAACGAGCACACAAGGTTATGTTTGCTTACCGGGCCAGGGTATGCACGTGTTGGGTTTCGTAGTAATTTCAAAAAAATTCCTACGCACACGCAAGATCATGTGATGCATAGCAAAGAGAGGGGAGAGTGCTGTCTACATACCCATGCAGACCGACTGCGGAAGCGTTCACACAACATAGAGGAAGTAGTCGTACGTCTTCACGATCCAACCGATCAAGCACCAAAACTACGGCACCTCCGAGTTCGAGCACACGTTCAGCTCGATGACGATCCCCGGACTCCGATCCAGCAAAGTGTCGGGGAAGTGTTTCGTCAGCACGATGGTGTGGTGACGATCTTGATGTACTACAGCAGCAGGGCTTCGCCTAAACTCCGCTACAGTATTATCGAGGACTATGGTGGCTGGGGCGCCGCACACGGCTAAGGAATAGATCACATGGATCAACTTGTGTGTTTCTGGGGTGCCTCTACCTCGGTATATAAAGGAGCCAAGGGGGAGGGGGCCGTCGGCCAGGAGGTGGGCGCAGGAGGAGTCCTACTCCTTCCGGGAGTAGGACTCCCCCCCAATCCTAGTTGGACTAGGATTCCCCGAGGGGGAAAGAGGGAGAGGGGGGCCGGCCACCTCTCCTAGTCCTAATAGGACTAGGGGAGGGGGGAGGCGCGCGGCCACCTTGGGCTGCCCCTTTCTCCTTTCCACTAAAGCCCACTAAGGCCCATATGGCTCCCGAGGGGTTCCGGTAACCTCCCGGTACTCCGGTAAAATCCCGATTTCACCCGGAACACTTCCGATGTCCAAATATAGGCTTCCAATATATCAATCTTTATGTCTCGACCATTTCGAGACTCCTCGTCATGTCCTTGATCACATCCGGGACTCCGAACAACCTTCGGTACATCAAAATGCATAAACTCATAATAAAACTGTCATCGTAACCTTAAGCGTGCGGACCCTACAGGTTCGAGAACAATGTAGACATGACCGAGACACGTCTCCGGTCAATAACCAATAGTGGGACCTGGATGCCCATATTGGCTCCTACATATTCTACGAAGATCTTTATCGGTCAGACCGCATAACAACATACATTGTTCCCTTTGTCATCGGTATGTTACTTGCCCGAGATTCGATCGTCGGTATCCAATACCTAGTTCAATCTCGTTACCGGCAAGTCTCTTTACTCGTTCTGTAATACATCATCCCGCAACTAACTCATTGGTTGCAATGCTTGCAAGGCTTATGTGATGTGTATTACCGAGAGGGCCCAGAGATACCTCTCCGACAATCGGAGTGACAAAACCTAATCTCGAAATACGCCAACCCAACATGTACCCTTGGAGACACCTATAGTACTCCTTTATAATCACCCAGTTACGTTGTGATGTTTGGTAGTACCCAAAGTGTTCCTCCGGTAAACGGGAGTTGCATAATCTCATAGTTATAGGAACATGTATAAGTCATGAAGAAAGCAATAGCAACATACTAAACGATCAGGTGCTAAGCTAATGGAATGGGTCATGTCAATCAGATCATTCTCTTAATGATGTGATCCCGTTAATCAAATAACAACTCATTGTTCATGGTTAGGAAACATAACCATCTTTGATTAACGAGCTAGTCAAGTAGAGGCATACTAGTGACACTTTGTTTGTCTATGTATTCACACATGTATTATGTTTCCGGTTAATACAATTCTAGCATGAATAATAAACCTTTATCATGATTATAAGGAAATAAATAATAATTTTATTATTGCCTCTAGGGCATATTTCCTTCAGTCTCCCACTTGCACTAGAGTCAATAATCTAGATTACACCGTAATGATTTTAACACCCATGGAGCCTTGGTGTTGGTCATGTTTTGCTTGTGGTAGAGGCTTAGTCAACGGGTCTGCAACATTCAGATCTGTATGTATCTTGCAAATCTCTATGTCTCCCACCTGGACTAGATCCCGGATGGATTTGAAGCGTCTCTTGATGTGCTTGGTTCTCTTGTGAAATCTGGATTCCTTTGCCAAGGCAATTGCACCAGTATTGTCACAAAAGATTTTCATTGGACCCGATGCACTAGGTATGACACCTAGATCGGATATGAACTCCTTCATCCAGACTCCTTCGTTCGCTGCTTCTGAAGCAGCTATGTACTCCGCTTCACATGTAGATCCCGCTACGACGCTTTGTTTAGAACTGCACCAACTGACAGCTCCACCGTTTAATGTAAACACGTATCCGGTTTGCGATTTAGAATCATCCGAATCAGTGTCAAAGCTTGCATCAACGTAACCATTTACAATGAGCTCTTTGTCACCTCCATATACGAGAAACATATCCTTAGTCCTTTTCAGGTATTTCAGGATGTTCTTGACCGCTGTCCAGTGATCCACTCCTGGATTACTTTGGTACCTCCCTGCTAGACTTATAGCAAGGCACACATCAGGTCTGGTACACAGCATTGCATACATGATAGATCCTATGGCTGAGGCATAAGGAACATCTTTCATATTCTCTCTATCTTCTGCAGTGGTCGGGCATTGAGTCTTACTCAACTTCACACCTTGTAACACAGGCAAGAATCCTTTCTTTGCTTGATCCATTTTGAACTTCTTCAAAATCTTGTCAAGGTATGTGCTTTGTGAAAGTCCAATTAAGCGTCTTGATCTATATCTATAGATCTTTATGCCTAATATGTAAGCAGCTTCACCGAGGTCTTTCATTGAAAAACTCTTATTCAAGTATCCCTTTATGCTATCCAGAAATTCTATATCATTTCCAATTAGTAATATGTCATCCACATATAATATCAGAAATGCTACAGAGCTCCCACTCACTTTCTTGTAAATACAGGCTTCTCCGAAAGTCTGTATAAAACCAAATGCTTTGATCACACTATCAAAGCGTTTATTCCAACTCCGAGAGGCTTGCACCAGTCCATAAATGGAACGCTAGAGCTTGCACACTTTGTTAGCTCCCTTTGGATCGAAAAAACCTTCTGGTTGCATCATATACAACTCTTCTTCCAGAAATCCATTCAGGAATGCAGTTTTGACATCCATTTGCCAAATTTCATAATCATAAAATGCGGCAATTGCTAACATGATTCGGACAGACTTAAGCATCGCTACGGGTGAGAAGGTCTCATCGTAGTCAACCCCTTGAACTTGTCAAAAACCTTTTGCGACAAGTCGAGCTTTGTAGACAGTAACATTACCGTCAGCGTCAGTCTTCTTCTTGAAGATCCATTTATTCTCAATTGCTTGCCGATCATCGGGCAAGTCAACCAAAGTCCATACTTTGTTCTCATACATGGATCCCATCTCAGATTTCATGGCTTCAAGACATTTTTGCGGAATCTGGGCTCACCATCGCTTCTTCATAGTTCGTAGGTTCATCATGATCTAGTAGCATGACTTCCAGAACAGGATTACCGTACCACTCTGGCGCGGATCTTACTCTGGTTGATCTACGAGGTTCAGTAGTATCTTGATCTGAAGTTTCATGATCATTATCATTAGCTTCCTCACTAACTGGTGTAGGTGTTACTGGAACGGTTTTTTGTGATGTACTACTTTCCAGTAAGGGAGCAGGTACAGTTACCTCGTCAAGTTCTACTTTCCTCCCACTCACTTCTTTCGAGAGAAACTCCTTCTCTAGAAAGTTTCCGATTTAGCAACATAAGACTTGCCTTCGGATCTGTGATAGAAGGTGTATCCAATAGTTTCCTTTGGATATCCTATGAAGACACATTTCTCCGATTTGGGTTCGAGCTTATCAGGTTGAAGCTTTTTCACATAAGCAACGCAGCCCCAAACTTTCAGAAACGACAACTTTGGTTTCTTGCCAAACCATAGTTCATAAGGTGTCATCTCAACGGATTTTGATGGTGCCCTATTTAACGTGAATGCGGCCGTCTCTAGAGCGTATCCCCAAAACAATAGCGGTAAATCAGTAAGAGACATCATAGATCGCACCATATCTAGTAAAGTACGATTACGACGTTCGGACACACCATTACGCTGTGGTGTTCCGGGTGGCGTGAGTTGCGAAACTATTCCACAATTTTTCAAATGTACACCAAACTCGTAACTCAAATATTCTCCTCCACGATCAGATCGTAGAAACTTTATTTTCTTGTTACGATGATTTTCAACTTCACTCTAAAATTCCTTGAACTTTTCAAATGTTTTAGACTTATGTTTCATTAAGTAGATATACCCATATCTGCTTAAATCATCTGTGAAGGTGAGAAAATAACGATATCCGCCACGAGCCTCAATATTCATCGGACCACATACATCTGTATGTATGATTTCCAACAAATCTGTTGCTCTCTCCATAGTACCGGAGAACGGTGTTTTGGTCATCTTGCCCATGAGGCACGGTTCGCAAGTACCAAGTGATTCATAATCAAGTGGTTCCAAAAGTCCATCAGAATGGAGTTTCTTCATGCGCTTTACACCGATATGACCTAAACGGCAGTGCCACAAATAAGTTGCACTCTCATTATCAACTCTGCATCTTTTGGCTTCAACATTATGAATATGTGTGTTACTACTATCGAGATTCAACAAGAATAGACCACTCTTCAAGGGTGCATGACCATAAAAGATATTACTCATATAAATAGAACAACCATTATTCTCTGGTTTAAATGAATAACCGTCTCGCATCAAACAAGATCCAGATATAACGTTCATGCTTAACGCTGGCACCAAATACCAATTATTTAGGTCTAATACTAATCCCGAAGGTAGATGTAGAGGTAGCGTGCCGACGGTGATCACATCGACTTTGGAACCGTTTCCCACGCGCATCGTCACCTCGTCCTTAACCAATCTTCGCTTGATCCGTAGTCCCTATTTCGAGTTGCAAATATTAGAAACAGAACCAGTATCAAATACCCATGTGCTACTGCGAGCATTAGTAAGGTACACATCAATAACATGTATATCACATATACCTTTGTTCACCTTGCCATCCTTCTTATCCGCCAAATACTTGGGGCAGTTCCGCTTCCAGTGACCAGTCTGCTTGCAATAGAAGCACTCAGTTTCAGGCTTAGGTCCAGGTTTGGGTTTCTTCTCTTGAGTAGCAACTTGCTTGCCATTCTTTTTGAAGTTCCCCTTCTTCTTCCCTTTGCCCTTTTTCTTGAAACTAGTGGTCTTGTTGACCATCAACACTTGATGCTCCTTCTTGATTTCTACCTCCGCAGCTTTCAGCATTGCGAAGAGCTCGGGAATAGTCTTATTCATCCCTTGCATATTATAGTTCATCACGAAGCTCTTGTAGCTTGGTGGCAGTGATTGAAGAATTATGTCAATGACGCAATCATCTGGAAGATTAACTCCCAATTGAATCAAGTGATTATTATACCCAGACATTTTGAGTATATGCTCACTGACAGAACTGTTTTCCTCCATCTTGCAGCTATAGAACTTATTGGAGACTTCATATCTCTCAATCCGGGCATTTGCTTGAAATATTAACTTCAACTCCTGGAACATCTCATATGCTCCATGACGTTCAAAACGTCGTTGAAGTCCTGATTCTAAGCCGTAAAGCATGGCACACTGAACTATCGGGTAGTCATCAGCTTTGCTCTGCCAGACGTTCATAACATCCGGCGTTGCTCCTGCAGCAGGCCTGGCACCCAGCAGTGCTTCCAGGACGTAATTCTTCTGTGCAGCAATGAGGATAATCCTCAAGTTACGGACCCAGTCCGTGTAATTGCTACCATCATCTTTCAACTTTGCTTTCTCAAGGAACGCATTAAAATTCAACGGAACAACAGCACGAGCCATCTATCTACAATCAAACATAAACAAGCAAGTTACTAATCAGGTACTAAGTTTCATGATTAATTTAAGTTCAGTTAATCAAATTAATTAAAGAACTCCCACTTAGATAGACATCTCTCTAATCCTCTAAGTGATTACGTGATCCAAATCAACTAAACCATAACCGATCATCACGTGAGATGGAGTAGTTTTCAATGGTGAACATCGTTATGTTGATCATATCTACTATATTATTCACGCTCGACCTTTCGGTCTCCGTGTTCCGAGGCCATATCTGTATATGCTTGGCTCGTCAAGTATAACCTGAGTATTCCGCGTGTGCAACTGTTTTGCACCCGTTGTATTTGAACGTAGAACCTATCACACTCGATCATCACGTGGTGTCTCAGCACGAAGAACTTTCGCAACGGTGCATACTCAGGGAGAACACTTCTTGATAATTTAGTGAGAGATCATCTTATAATGCTACCATCAATCAAAGCAAGATAAGATGCATAAAAGGATAAACATCACATGCAATCAATATAAGTGATATGATATGGCCATCAACATCTTGTGCTTGTGATCTCCATCTTCGAAGCACCGTCGTGATCACCATCGTCACCGGCGTGGCACCTTGATCTCCATCATAGCATCGTTGTCGTCTCACCAAGCTTGTGCTTCTACGACTATTGCTCCCGCTTAGTGATAAAAGTAAAGCATTACATCGCGATTGCATTGCATACAATAAAACGACAACCATAAGGCTCCTGCCAGTTGCCGATAACTCGGTTACAAAACATGATCATCTCATACAATAAAATTCAGCATCATGTCTTGACCATATCACATCACAACATGCCCTGCAAAAACAAGTTAGACGTCCTCTACTTTGTTGTTGCAAGTTTTACGTGGCTGCTATGGGCTTAAGCAAGAACCAATCTCACCTACGCATCAAAACCACAATGATAGTTTGTCAAATAGACTCCGTTTTAACCTTCGCAAGGACCGAGCGTAGCCATACTTGGTTCAACTAAAGTTGGAGAGACAGTCGCCCGCAAGCCACCTATGTGCAAAGCACGTCGGGGGAACCGGTCTCGCGTAAGCGTACGCGTAATGTTGGTCCGGGTCGTCTCGTCCAACAATGCCGCCGAACCAAAGTATGACATGCTGGTAGGCAGTATGACTTATATCGCCCACAACTCACTTGTGTTCTACTTGTGCATATAACATCAACATAAATAACCTAGGCTCGGATGCCACTGTTGGGTTTCGTAGTAATTTCAAAAAATTTCCTATGCACACGCAAGATCATGTGATGCATAGCAACAAGAGGGGAGAGTGCTGTCTACATACCCACGCAGACCGACTACGGAAGCGTTGACACAACATAGAGGAAGTAGTCGTACGTCCTCACGATCCAACCGATCAAGCACCGAAACTACGGCACCTCCGAGTTCGAGCACACGTTCAGCTCGATGACGATCCCCGGACTCCAATCCGACAAAGTGTCGGGGAAGAGTTCCGTCAGCATGACGGCGTGGTGACGATCTTGATGTACTACAGCAGCAGGGCTTTGCCTAAACTCCGCTACAGTATTATCGAGGACTATGGTGGCTGGGGCGCCGCACACGGCTAAGGAACAGATCACGTGGATCAACTTGTGTGTTTCTGGGGTGCCTCTGCCTCAGTATATAAAGGAGCCAAGGGGGAGGGGGCCGCCGGCCAGGAGGTGGGCGTAGGAGGAGTCCTACTCCTTACGGGAGTAGGACTCCCCCCCCCCAATCCTAGTTGGACTAGGATTCCCCGAGGGGGAAAGAGGGAGAGGGGGGCTGGCCACCTCTCCTAGTCCTAATAGGACTAGGGGAGGGGGGAGGCGCGCGGCCACCTTGGGCTGCCCCTTTCTCCTTTCCACTAAAGCCCACTAAGGCCCATATGGCTCCCGGGGGGTTCCGGTAACCTCCCGGTACTCCGGTAAAATCCCGATTTCACCCGGAACACTTCCGATGTCCAAATATAGGCTTCCAATATATCAATCTTTATGTCTCGACCATTTCGAGACTCCTCGTCATGTCCGTGATCACATCCGAGACTCCGAACAACCTTCGGTACATCAAAATGCATAAACTCATAATAAAACTGTCATCGTAACCTTAAGCGTGCGGACCCTACGGGTTCGAGAACAATGTAGACATGACCGAGACACGTCTCCGGTCAATAACCAATAGCGGGACCTGGATGCCCATATTGGCTCCTACATATTCTACGAAGATCTTTATCGGTCAGATCGCATAACAACATACGTTGTTCCCTTTGTCATCGGTATGTTACTTGCCCGAGATTCGATCGTCGGTATCCAATACCTAGTTCAATCTCGTTACCGGCAAGTCTCTTTACTCGTTCTGTAATACATCATCCCGCAACTAACTCATTGGTTGCAATGCTTGCAAGGCTTATGTGATGTGTATTACCGAGAGGGCCCAGAGATACCTCTCCGACAATCGGAGTGACAAAACCTAATCTCGAAATACGCCAACCCAACATGTACCTTTGGAGACACCTGTAGTACTCCTTTATAATCACCCAGTTACGTTGTGACGTTTGGTAGTACCCAAAGTGTTCCTCCGGTAAACGGGAGTTGCATAATCTCATAGTTATAGGAACATGTATAAGTCATGAAGAAAGCAATAGCAACATACTAAATGATCGGGTGCTAAGCTAATGGAATGGGTCATGTCAATCAGATCATTCTCTTAATGATGTGATCCCGTTAATCAAATAACAACTCATTGTTCATGGTTAGGAAACATAACAATCTTTGATTAACGAGCTAGTCAAGTAGAGGCATACTCGTGACACTTTGTTTGTCTATGTATTCACACATGTATTATGTTTCCGGTTAATACAATTCTAGCATGAATAATAAACCTTTATCATGATTATAAGGAAATAAATAATAATTTTATTATTGCCTCTAGGGCATATTTCCTTCAGCACGCCCATAACCTTCCCTCGCGGGAGGCACCGGTGAGAGCCACAATAAAGGACCGAATCAAAACCTTCCCATTAGGTAAATGTGGTCGCACTGAACTAGAAACCCAATTCAGTGGCACCATGATGTGATCAACATCATATTCAAGTTGAACTTAATCAAGTTTAACTTTGATAAAAACTTTTTATCAATAACATGATATAAAAAAATATTCATGCAACTACTCGTCATGCAAAGCAAACAACTAATATTCATGGATCAAACTTAACCACATAACTATCTTGCAACACTAAAGATCAAAACTCTCTGGTTATAACTCATTTTTATCCTCAAGCAATATTTTTATTAGTTCTTTATTTAAATGAAAATATCACTTAGTAAAAACTACTACCATTAATTTCCATAGCAATATGACTAATGCAAAACCTTACTCTACTTAGCCAAACAAGTTCATGCATTCAACCAAGAACTAGAACAAGCATATCATGCATAATAAGGTAACTAACAACTCACCAAATTTATTTATCAAATTTTAAATGCAAATAAGAACTCATATTCAAGTAGAAAATCATAGATATTGAAATAACACCATCCAAATGCTGGTGTGGCTTGCCTTAGTGTAGAGGAGGATCACACTCCTCTTGGGTTGCTTCAAGGTGTAACGCCCGGATAATTAAGCTACAGTAATCCTCAACTAATGATGCCATGTCACCACAATTACTGTTACTAATCCTTGCTTGATCCAAATTTTAGTTCAAACTCAAATTCAAAACTGAGTTTAAAGTCAAAATTCAAATTTGGTCAAACATGAAAACTAAAATGTTTGAATAATCCTACAAATTCCCCTGATCATTGTCATGTTGAAACCAACTTCAGGTGACTTACTAATAAATTCCTAGGAAATTTATAAAGTGGTCCAACATCATATTAAATGACCCTTTTTAATTATTAAAATATTTAAACTTTTTCGAATGCTCTGAAACTTTTTGTGCAACACCGCAATATTGAGGATTTATGTGCAAAGTTTCACATCTAACAAAAACCTTTTAGTAGTTTTTTAATAGAAAGCAGAGGAGTTTAAAAAAAGAGAAAAGGGGCCATAACCCCTAGCCCTGTGCGTTCGGTTTATTCGGTTTACATGATTCGGTTTATACGGTTTTTCGGTATGTACGGTATTAATACTTCGGTAAATACGGTATGAACATAAAATACGGTTCGGTTTCGGTATATACCAAATTATTTCGGTATGGTTTCGGTATATACCATAAAAACCAAAGTTGACGCGAATTTGAAAATGACGTAATAATAATTTGCAAATTTATGACTCAAAACACATTCTATTTTACACAAATAGTATATGACTATATATATAAGTATATATGCATGCATTGATTCATCTGTTGATGGTTATGGACGTGCTTAGCATTTTAAAAAGAGAAAAACGACAATGTTACAAGAAAAATGTAGGTGCTTAGTAGTGAATTTGACTCATGTACAAGAAAAATGACAACTTGTACGGTTGTTCATCTCAAGAAATATAAATTTATCTTTTACTTCGGTTTATTCGGTTAACCATTCGGTTTTTCGGTATATACCATAAAAACCAAAGTTCAAATCGGTATGAAAAGTTCATACCATACCGAAACCAGAAACCATAAAAACAAAAAAATCGGTTCGGTTCGGTTTATTTTCGGTATGGTTTTTCGGTTCGATTTTAAAATGCACAGAGTGAATAACCCCCATGCACCTAGGCATCAGCCAACCGACCCACCCAGCTGGCCGGCCCAACTGCCACCTACCTAACCCCCCACTCCCCGCTGACCTAGCCCGCTACCCGCACATCCCCTCCCCTCTTTCCCCCATGTTCTCTCTCTCTCCCACTCCCAATCCAATCGGGACCGGAATCGATCCCGCCCGGCGCTGCCCATCGCCG